>NW_017307396.1:571495-574563 GCF_000935625.1 Nanorana parkeri | reverse complement strand
TCCATCTCGTGATGCTGTCCTGGAAGACGTTATGGGAAAGTTTCGGTGAATTCAGTATTCTGACAGCAGCATGCCCACCAGGCTCAGAATACAAAGGACACAGTAGGAGATTCGTCCATCCACACTGTTTAGCATGGATGGAAGATCCAGTTATAAATGTTTTGTTCAGCCCGCAGGTTGAAGAAAAAAAAAAAACAACAGTTTATGGCCAAGCTGTAGGTGGCCCTGCTGGCACCACTCTATTTGACATAAGTCGATTGAGAATAAGGCTGAGAATAAACGTCCGACCAGTGACGGCAGCCAATCAGCTATTACATTATTATTATTATCATTATTACAGCTCAGATGTTCTGACAGCTGCAGGTGCCAGCTGTCAGAATACAGTAGCCCGGCAAGGTAGATTCCCCCCCAGCCACAATGTTTAGCTGTTTCAATGCTGTATCAAGCACTTATTTCCCTTATTCAGGGCTGAACGAGACAAATGACTAGTGTATGACCTCAACCGAGTATGTACTGTCAGCATGCAACTGCAAAGCAAGATAAGATAAGATAAAACAAAAAAGAAAAGAAGTTTCCAGTAACAAACCTCCCTCCCTTACTAATCTAAAAGAGAAACTCCTTCAAGGTGTTTTTTTCAGCCTGACCAACTAATGATACCTTACCATAAAATGATGTCACAAGTGTCAACATTTACCATCTGCTGAACAGGCCACGTAACACGGCTCCTAAGTCTGCCATTCAAGTACAGATATCTTTATAGAATGGAACTTAGATGATATGCTCTGCCCAGGCTCCCCAACACCAGAGGCAACTTATCCAAGTGAAGATGAGACGGCACAGAAGATAAAATTGTCTTTGCTCCACAGGGAGGAATCAGCACATTTACATATGTATTTATGTAGATCTGCGGATTCTGCCCAATGGAATAAGGGAAAATTTATGTATTTTATCTCTGATGCAAGCTCAGCTTCATTTTCCTACAAATGACAGTCAAGATGCAGCAACCAGACAGAAAATACCTAATTTGTTTTACTCTTTTGGGATATTAATATTGCAAACAAAACAAAACCTGCTACATCCAAGCGCAAACTAAGCTGCTATGGCAGCTACACTGGCCTTTTGAATGAGCCAAAACAAACAAGCATAATACAAAAAAAATGTCACTTATAATGGTAAGGACCATCTCCGGAATAAAGCTGTCCATACACTAATACACTATATTGCCAAAAGTATTGGGACACCCCTCCAAATCATTGGATTCAGGTGTTCCGTGAAATGTCCTTGCTACTACATATTCCACGGTCAACTGTTAGTGGTATTACAACAAGGTGGAAGCAACCGGGAACAACAGCAACTTACCCACAAAGTGGTAGGCCACGTAAAATGACAGAGCGGGGTCAGCGCATGCTGAATTGCACAGTGCGCAGAAGTCACCAACCGTCTGCAGAGTCAATAGACCTTCAAACTTCGTGTTTTAGATTGGCACAACAGTGCATAGAGAGCTTCATGGAATGAGTTTCCATAGCCGAGCAGTTCCATCCAAGCCTTACATCACCAAGTGCAATGCAAAGCGTCGGGTGCAGTGGTGTAAAGCACGCCGCCACTGGACTTTAGAGAAGTGGAAACGTGTTCTCTGGAGGGACGAATTACGCTTCTCTGTCTGGCAATCCGATGGACATGTCTGGGTTTGGTGTTTGCCAGGAGAACAGTACTTGCCTGACTACATTGTGCTAGGGTGAAAGTTTGGTGGAGGGGGGATTATGGTGTGGGGTAAAGGCAGGCGTCCCAATACTTTTGGCAATATAGTGTATTTCCTTCGATCAACCTGTGGGATGAATGAACAGATTTCCCATCAACGCTTACGAGCAATGATCAAGGAATCTCCAGCTGTCTTAATTGCGGCCGCTTTCAGGGTACCTGAACAGAGCAGACAGTTCTTTGGCTGCCCGCTCTGTTTGTTTTAAGATTTTCCAACCAGCTTTGATCAGCTGATAAAGAGATTCTGGCCCAAAGGGGGTTGACAGCAACATCCACTGTGCAAATGTTGGCTTGAAATTCACATAGTGTAAAGCCAGCTTAACTGCTTGTTAAATGTCTTGGGGAGCTGTGTAAGCAGTGGTACTCAACCTGTGTAACCCCAGGACCCACATTTGTCCTTGGCCATTAAGTCGTGACCCAAGTCGCACTGCAATGGAATGTACAGTATTGTGGTACCGCACATTCCGGTGCGGGCGATAGAACTGTGGGTGGGAGGTGCGTTTAAGGGGGTCATTTAAATGTATGCCACACCAGAATGCGGTAGGTGCGATTGCGTGGAACAATGCAATTAACGCACTGTACTAGTGTGAACGGGTCATCAAAACATTGACAGACACACAAAACCACATACACAGCCCCCCAGAAGAAAAAACATTTATTTTTTAAGACCCACCCAGTCTGCCTATCTTACGAGAACTGGAGTGGATCCTCACGTTGGGGTCCAGTGTGGGCTGCTGTGCCATATTAGAGCTACATCCATATATGCATTGCTTGTACAGCTCCCTTGCGTGCCCTGTCGAGTTGCCGGGAGCAAGACTGACATCACCCTGGTCCAGGCACCTCTACAGGACACGTGAGGGAGCTGCAAGCAATGCACATATGAATGGAGCTCCATAGCCCTAGCCCAGCCCACCTCAAGCTGACACACGGCACCGGGCAGCATATTTTGAATGACTGCTTGGCGTGAGAACTGACGGTGCTGCACTAGGTGGGGGCTGAGGAGCCTCTCGCCTAGAAAGGTGGAAGACATGCACTGACCCCCTGAACATGGGTTTGAAACACACTTTTGGGTCACGATCCACCAGTTGAGAACCAAGGGTGTAAAGGACTTGCCTGATCCACACTTACCTCTTTCCCTATGCTCTTGCTTGCAGACTGTCTATGGGCCTTGCATTGTATGTGATGAGGTCAGTGACCCCTGAAGTGCAGGGGGTAAAGGCTGTGGCCGTTGGTCTTGGAGCAGTTGCAGAGTGCACTAAACTGCAACAAAAGAATTGCATGTGCCTTTTTTTAAAGCACATCGCATTGTA
>NW_017307396.1:563376-571427 GCF_000935625.1 Nanorana parkeri | reverse complement strand
TAGCTGCGTACTCCCATAGAGAACGACAGGGGCTGTGTACTAATCACACGCATCACCTGTCCGTCCCGGGGGCTGCCCGATATGGCCGTGCACGCAGCACGGAGCTGTACGTGCCGGCCTTTTCTAGTGTGAATGAGGGCTTACACTCAAAAATCAAAATTCTACTAATGCATCCCTCTATGTATGATGATTATAGGTATAAAATGCTGCGATTCTGAAATACTTACACTTGCAGAGCATTCACTTCCTGCTTTGATTTCAGTTTGCCAAAGCAATGCACACTGGGATTGCCTTGTCATCAGCAAAGCTTTGTTGGGAAATCTCATCTATAATCTCATGAGATCTCAGGATCAAGGCATTTTCCTCCCCTGAGATGATGTGCATGATCACATGTCTAGTCACATGTGCCAGAAACCCAGGAAGTAAATGGAGATCTAGTAAACATGGCCACTGTCAGAAGACTGGGGAAGGAAAGAGAAATGAGGTATGCAAAGAATACAATGGCACCGTAGAGCACCTAACATTGCAATATGCTATGCGGGATTGTGTGTGGCATTGCACCTGTTCCTGCAACACATACAGGTGGGCAGAGCCAAATAATGTCCCCAATGCTTGCCATTTCTGTCACCACCACCTTTCCAGCTACAGTAGCCAGAAACATACCCTACCTTGGCTTATGAATAAACAGGATTTTCTAGCAGAATGCAGTTGAGTGTTACCAGAAAATGTACAATGAGCTTCTCCCAGGGTACTGTATATGTCAGACTCAATAGACAGGCTGCTTGTTTGCCATCACTAATGTCATGTATCAGCATTAGAAAGTGCAGTACTTGCTCAACGTCTATCATTGTGTCCAGCACAGTCATTAATGAAATGACAATTCAAAAGATTTTAAATGAGAAGGAAGGATCACAACTGTAGCTACCGTCCTCAATCACATTCCCGATTTCCAATAAATAATCCCATGCCAGGTTTATATTCTAGATTCCATTATCTGCCGGCACAAAGCAGTTAAAGCCTAACCACACTTTTGTTTTCTTTTTTTATTTACGAGCTTCTTCTCCTAAACCCGGGAACCATACAAATTGTAACAGAAATCTGGAGTATTTTCCAAACATAACTGTCACAAGGCAGCTTTTAGTATTGCTCTTTTCATCAGGGAGAGCTCTCAGGCGTTCATCGGAGAGAGAAACAACTGTGCAGCTCGCTTTTATCGAAGCAAAATCTTCAGGAGACGATCACATTTAAACACATCATGTAGAATTATTTTCTCAGCCAAAAACCGCCGCCGCCACTCTTCAAAGAACAAGGCTACTTTTTTCTTCCCCGGCATCAAACTCTCCTAGGAAGACAGAAGAGGGAAAAAAAAAGGGCAACAGAATGAGCCCTCCCCTATGTCCTTATGCTGGGCCATTGACTGCAAGGGTTTCCCTGGCAGGAGCAGGCAGACAACTCATACAGTATATACAGCATACAGAACCAGTCCTGGAGGGAGGAAGGACATGACAGAGCGTCCAGATAAAACCATCCATGCAGAGCATTACAAGTAGAACTAAATGTCCAGGATGGTCAAAGCGCGGCCATATCGCAACTACTATAATAAACCTACCACAGCAAGAAAACGAAAGCATATCCAAAGCATCAAAAAGGTGCTCAATCATTACAAGGACATTCCAAATGTCAGGGTGTCATATACTCAGGACCCAGATTGTCAATCTAGGCCGTCAAAAACAAAGGTGAAGTCCCCAGCAGACATCAAGAGAGTGAAGGTCACGTCTAATTAGCTCTGGACCCCCAAACACTAGGTGCAAGACCCCCGCAGAGTTCAGACTATACCCAGCTCGCTTCTTTGTCGTCATTACTAATGCCATGTTATCAATTTTTTTTTTAAAAGTGTAAAACCCGGTATCCAATGCATTCATTAACAAAATGACAGTTCTTTTCAAAGTCCTATACCAGCCAATGTCTTTTATTGTATCCAATGCATTCATTAAAACATACACAGAAAAAAATGACAGTTATTTTAAAGGTCTAATATCAGCCAATGTCTATCTTTGTATCCAATGCATTCATTAAGGGAATATACACTGATAACATGACAGTTACTTTAAAAGTCCAATACCAGCCAATATCTATCACTGTATCCAATGCATTCAATAAAACATACAAGGACAAAATGACAGTTGTAACATTCCAATACCCAATCAACGTCTATCATTGTAGCCAATGCATTAATTAAATATACGCAGAAAAAATGACCGTTGTTTTAAAAGTCCAATACCCAATCAATGTTTATCATTTTATCCAATGCAATTATTAAGGAAATATACATGGGGTTATTTTAAAACATTGTAAAAAAAAAAAAAAAGGGAACTGTAGAAGTGTCCAACATCAGAATATACTAAAAAAATAAAATAAAATCCTAATCTGATTGTGGGACCCCCACTGAATTCAGCCTCTGTACACAGGCTGCTGGTTTGACATGACGAATGTCATTTATCAGTTTTACAAAGTGCAATACCCGAACCATGTCTATCATTGTGTTCAATACCATCATTAACACAATATACAAGGACACAATGACAGTTGTTTTAAAAGTCCAATACCCGGTCAATGTCCATCATTGTACCCAATGCAGTCATTAGGGAAATATACAGTTATTATAAAAGATTGCAAAATAAAATTGATAGAGGACATTACTAATGTCATTTATCAGATTTAAAAAGGCTAATACCTGGTCAATGTCCATCATTGTATCCAACATCATCATTAACATAATAACAAAAGGATAAAATGACAGTTGTTTTACAGATTGTAACAGGATCACATCTGCAGAACTGCCCAAAATTAGGATATATTAAACATTGAATCCCAATCCGATTGAGGGGCCACTACGGAGTTTAGACTCTATACACAGGTCGCTTGTTTGCCAATTGTAATGTCATGTAACAATGTTAAAAAGTGCAATATCCGGTCAATGTCCATCATTGAATCCAATTATTACCAGCATACACAAGGACAAAATGACAGTTGTTGTAAAAGACTGTAAAAAGGATCACATCTGTAGAATCGTCCTATGTTAGGATATAATCTGATTGGGGGATACACAGGTTGATGGTTTGTCATTACTGATGTCATGTATCAGTCTTACAAAGTGCAATACCTGCTCAATGTCTATCATTGTATCAAACACAATCACCAGAATATCCCAGGACTAAATGTCAGTTAATTTGATAATGTCTGTGGTAACTGTCCTATATACAGTATAAGGAAATATTAAATCCTTATAACTTGATTATGGATCCCTGATCAGCAAGCGCATATGTTACACTGCAGCCCCCATTCACACACCAGGATAAGGATCCTTATTCCCCACACAGTGACAGTTCTTTTCAGTAGGGTCCCATGAGATGTGCCCATTGCAGTCACATGGCTGGAGATAAAGATCCTTATGTGGTGTAAAGCTTTGTGAATTGAGCCTCATGTCATGGGATATGCAGTCCCGGAGGTGGAAGGACCTGAGCAGATCCCAATGGGATGATGACATGACATTGGCCGGACTCTTCAGAACATGGATAATAATAACATGGATAAGAAGTACGAGCAATCCGTGTTCTGCAGGCTGGGTGTCATGGATAGGAGAGCCGGGCTCAGCTCCCCCTCCCCCGGGGCCGGCGGACACAGAAGCAGCACATGTGAGCGACTCCTCCTCTCCTGTGTCCGGTGTGCAGCAATCACAGCCTGCCCGGTGACAGGCACTCACCTCTCTTTCTCCCTCCCCGGCCGGTGTGCTGTCGGGGAAAGCACGGTGTGACGAGCTCTGGCTAGGTGTGCAGGCCGTGCTCCGGGGCGGCCGGCGCTCTGCTCCGTCCCTGACTGGGGAGAAAATACACACATGTGACACGCGCCCGCTTCTTTCCAACCGAACTCCGCGGGAGCGCGCCCGGCGTCAGTACACTGAGCTCGTGGACGAAAGCGCGCCGCTGTCGCTCTGTCGCTGCTACTCACTCTCGCCGCGCTACAGCCGTGTTGAACGTACCTGTTAGGGTCGCTGACGTCACGCTCTTAGACCAGCACGGGGCGGTAAAGCGACGTCATACACTAGAGAGAGGAGATGGCCCCGCCCCTTGTGGGTGACTGACAGCTCGCTATTAGCGGGGCTTCTATGCTGGCAGGTCACGCTGGGCTACATATGCAGGCAGAGGGGGAGCTCTTGACGGCTCTTTTTTTTTTCCAGGCAGTGAAAGTTATGATGGCTTCACGCTGTTCACACACAAGAGAGAAGCATGTGTAATGGTAAATCAGAGGATTGGTCTAGTACTGGGTGTACTACAAATGCCAGCAGAGGACAGGCGTCATATCTAAAAACAGAGATCAGAGGCGTCATATCTAAAAACACTCATCAGATGGGCGACTCAGTTGGTGATTTGGCTAAATCGCCAGTGGCAGGATAGGTAAGAGGCTGCCTGCTTGTCCCTATGGAATCGCTCCCTCTGTAGCTGAGAAAACCACATGTCGCTAGCCTTCAAGATTTATACTATGGCGATCCGTGACCGTGCGGCGATTGTGCATGAAAGTGCACGGGTGGCCATGTGGTCACGGAATCGCCCACCACCTCCAATCGTGCTGGGGGGGCCATTATTTTCTGGCAACCCAGTCATGCCAAGCAGATCGCGCGATTCCGCCCGTGCAATCTAACAAGATCGCAGCTTAAACATGGATGTAACCCCATTGAAATCAATGGGGCTGCGCAGCAACCGCTGTGTGCAACTGTACACGATCGCACAGTCACGGGACTTGCGTCCCAGATCGCCCAGGTCTGCACTAGCCCTCAACTGTGGTCAGAGCCAATGACAGGAGCGACATCTCGCCACATCTGACTACAGAGGGAGTGAGCCCATATGGACAGGCAGGCAACCTCTTTAGTGATCCTGCTGCTGGCGATTTGTCTGTAGCGGCAAAATCACCCGTCTGACATCAGCTTAAAGAACTCCGGGCCGAAGAAAACTTAATGCTACCCCCAGCACTACAAGAGTTAAGTGGTTATTTTCATCTAGGGTGTAAAATGAAAAAGATATACTCACCCGAACCGTGGTCCCTTCTGGCTTTTAGTCCGGTCCCTGCAGCCTCGCTCCCCCTCTGCTCCGGCAGTCTAAGAAACCGCGAGTCATCACGTTCAATACGGTGTATTGGACGTGAGGATAGCAAGGAACATTCCATTATAAGAGGGGGAAAGAGGCTGCAGGGACTTGTCTAGCAGTCAGCCAGGATTGTGGTTAAGGGGAGTATATCTTTTTTATTTTACACCCCAAATGAAAACAAACACTTAAGCCTTTCAGTGTGCAGGTAGCCCCACTGCGAGGGTTATGTTTTTTTCTGCCTGGAGTTCTTCTTCAAGGTTGGTACAAAATCGGTCTGGATTGCCTTCAAAAATAGCAAATGTTCAAACATTTTTTTTCATTCAGAAAACTAGATTTGTATTGAGCACATTTCTGGGAATCATTATTTATCAATTTCTAATCAGAAAATGCGTGCCAAAATAAAGGTAGAAGAGGACAATTTCTTTCTCTTGTTTTGCTGCCTGCTCTGTTTACTAATTCACAAAAGCAGATGCGTTGGAGCTCAATTCTAGAAAACATCGATCACTGTTTTCTAATAAGAACAAGGGTGGCACAATAAAGGTAGAAGGTGGCAATTCATTTCCCTTGCCCTCCTCGCCATCTTGTCTTGATTTGTATTGTAACTGTAATGTCTTCTTTATATTGTAACGTGTCGTGCAAACTGTTGTTGGTGCTCTATGCATCCTGTATAATCAGTCAGTGGGAGAAATGGCCCCTTACATTGGTAGTCAGTGGGAGAAGTGCCCCCTTACATTGGTAGCCAGTGGGAGAGGTGCCCCATAACATTGGTGTTTAAGAGAAGAAGTGCCCACTTACATTGAGGGGCAGTGGGAGAGGTGACACCTTACATTGGTGGACAGTGGGAGAGGTGTTCCCTTACATTGATGGTCAATAGGGGAGCTGCCAACCTTACATTGGTGGCCAGATCAGTGCTGAAGTGCCCCTTACATTGCTGGTCAGTGGGAACTAAACTGATCATTGCTGTCAGTACGTACTTACCTGAGGGGAGAGAGACTCACTTTCCACAGAGCTGACTCTGGTTCTGCCCAGTGGCATTGCTGCAACAATTATGGTGTTAGGCAGGAGACCACATGATGGTGTCTGGCTGCAAGGAGACTGAGTGTCAATAGACTCTGTGTGATCCAGAAGGAGACCTGAGGCTTGTGCCAAAAACCGACTAACCCCATGGCTTTCAGATAGAACAGGACAACTCCTGGTCAAAGATTTACAAACTTGGAAGAGTTTCTTTCCCTTTGTAACTAAAACTATAAAGAAAGTTTTGGAGTTGGACTTAAAAAAATGGTCTTCAGGCCATGCCACAGAAACTTTTTTTGTAGCAGCTATAGAACTTCTCTCATATGTGTTTTAGGATAAATTCATTCCAGGCAAGAAAATATCTGTGTCACAACAATTCCAGGGGCTCATTTGTAGCTTAGTAGCTGAATGATTTACTTTTTGTTTAGTAAGAACTGGAGTTACTTCTCCCCAGCTACAATCATCAACAGGCCTACTCTGAAGGTTTGATCCTGACTGGAGGGAAATAACTCCTTAGTAAGAACACATTGATACATAAAGCCCAAAGGATCTTTAGCCGGTACAACTCTCTGCTACAAAGTTGCTAATGTGAAATACTCTATTAATGCAAGCATTACATCAAATGCAAGGCCTGCTTTTCTTGTAGACCCCCGCCCCCCCCCATAAAAATAACACACTTGAATAAAAAAATTAAAAATACTTACCTTACACACTGACTTCTAACATGCTCGTCCAGGCAAAGGTGACAACACTGGAGACGCTAAGGATCCCAAATCACTTGAGAAGGTACTCCTGCAGAGTGCTGGAGCAATGTCTCATGCGATATGGGATCCACAACGTTCCCAGGATCCAGGAAGAAGGCCCAGGAGCCCTATAGAAAGTGATCAGAAGTCCGGGGGTAAGGTGAGTAACCTTTTTTCCGTTAGCTTTGTTTTTGTTTTAATTTAAGAGTGCTTATTTACATGGGTGGGCAAGAGTCTACAACAAAGGTTGGCAAATCTGGCCCTCCAGCTGTGCTTTAATTACAAATCCCAACATGTTTCAGCCTCTGGGAGTCATGCCTGTTACTGTCAGTCTTGGAATGCCTCATGGGACCTGTAGTTCCACAACACCTGGAGGGCTGGAGTTGCCCACCCCTGGTCTACAAGATAAGAAGACCTAGGATGATTATGTAAAGTCAGCTTTAATGAAAAATCATCATGTTTGCATTTTTTATTGCCTTTAACCCAGGGGTCTCAAACTCAATTCACTCGGGGGTCACTTGACAATTTTTTTTCTCCCATGGGGGTCGCTTGCCAAATTTCATACTTTAAAATAAAATTTAACTATATCCGGTTTGGTACTACAGACACTAATATACACACAATAAGGCCCCATTCATATCTGTAGGTTTAGGTGCGATTAGGGAATCCTGCGTCAGAAACTTGCTTTTTCCTGCAGCACGAATCTTTAATCTGGTGTTTACAAGTGGCAGCTGCCCCCCATTCTAGTTAATGGTCAAGTGACAGGAGTTGCATGTAAACTCCTGGACACTGCATATAATGATATGTGATATTATTAGATGCGATTAGAAAACACTCTCCCTGGATGCACAATCATTGCGTCCAGGGAGAGTGATTGATTCCTAACCAAATGTAATCATATCACATACTATTACATGCGGTGCGCAGGAGTTTACATGCAACTGCCGTCACCTGATCATTAAGTTGAATAGGTGACAGCTGTTTGTAAACACCAGATTAGGCATTCCTGCTGCAGGAAAATGCAAGTTCCTGATGCATGAATCCCTAATTGCACCTAAAGATATAGGTGTGAATGGAGCCTAATATACTTCTACTCTCCCCCATACACACATAAAAAAAACTACCCCTGTACACATAAAATAATACACATCCC
>NW_017307396.1:543064-563275 GCF_000935625.1 Nanorana parkeri | reverse complement strand
CATACACATGAAAAAATCGCACTTCAATAGCTTATTGCTGGGTTCCAGGAGCCCAGCAATGACAGCTATGTGACCGGAAGTGATGCAACACGCGTCGCTCCTGGTCCCATAGAAAGGGGAGGAAATCAGTTCACTGATCACCTCCCCAGCTTCCCGACGACACCCGACAAGCTGGTCCTGGGCTTGTAGGAGGGGCAGCGGAGCCCAGGAAACACGACGGGGTGCCGGGCGGGGGGCCCGGTTACCGGATCGTAGAAGTGCCAGATCTGAGCCGCCAGAATCGCTTGTACTGTAAAGCTGGCCGCCGGCTCTACAAAGCTGAACAGACTCTCTGCGTCTAGTCTGTTTAACCCATTCAGACGTGAAGGGGTTAAAAATAAAAGTGCCATAAAGTGGTTGACCGGCAGACTTTGTCATCAGCGAAGAATTGTTATAAAAATGTATATTTCACATGCATCATTACGGCACATGTTAGCATTACAAAGTCAAGTTATTTAATTCATGCCATGAAAAAAAAAAAACTGCCACTGAGCTCCCTAAGGACTCATTCACACAGACGTGCACATCGGTACATCATGCACGACTGTACAGAGACCTGTTCCCAGGACCTACATGCAGTATGGATGTGCACGCCTCTACAAATGAGGCCTGATTCTACTTAATGCCTAGGAGACCTGAACCACATTGTAAATGGCTTAGAATGTTATGGATATTTTACATCATTAGAGACTGCAGACCGTCTATTGTTTTCCAACAGGCAGACCCTGTCTGTTAGATTCCAGGTAATAAAAGAGAATCAGTAAGACACATCACTATGCTGCACTGCTAAGCAGGAGGCAAGGCCTGCATATGTAATGCCAGACAAGAGTACGAAAAAACAAGAGTAAGAACAGAGAGGGTAGGAGCTTGCTAAACAGATATAGGCTGGCCATACCAGGCTTCAATTTCAGCCAAATTTCCAGCTGTGGTGGCCCTTTTGTCCCCACGAGGCTCAACAAACTTCAGTTGAACAAAATCGATGGAGCCAAGCAGAAAATCAGCTGCAGTCACCATTCTGGTATTTAACAAGCCGCGTTCCCCATGTTTACCATGAATGGGGGAATCAAGTGTTTTTCTCTCATTCATACACTAAATGCTATGGATAGCTTTAGACTTTCAGAAAATATAAAGCAGACCTTCACTCTACCCACCCACCTTCCATCATCCCCCTCCTACTCCCCACTCTCTTGGACCTTTTTTGAGGAACACATCCCTGTACTTCCTGGATTCCCACCTAGGTGTGAATGACGTACAAGCTGTTGTCAGTCAATGGGAAAGGAGGATCCCGCCCACAGTATATTACTCTGAATTTTAAGCTTATGGTGCAAAATGTACTCCTGTGTCATAAGGAAACAAAAAATGCAAAAAAAGGTGTACCCCATAGCAGGGGCGCCCTGAGGCCGGGTGTCACCCTGGAGCGGTTACCGGGTGATAACCCGCTGTCACGTCATTGCGCATTGCGCGGCCACCTTATTGATACCTGCCGGCTGGCATCTTGGTGATGGATGCCGGCAGAGAGAGGAAGGAACAGTCACCTGGCGGGATAAGGTATGCCGCCGGGCCCCCTCCTCTCTCCCGATACAGTTGGGCTCTCGGTCCATGACCGAGTGCCCGACTTTTCACAGAGGTTGACACCAAAATGACTGTCAGTCATTTTGGTTTTACCCCTCCAATGGTGTCACCCGGGTGCGGGCCGCACCCTCCTTGTGACGCCACTGCCCCATAGTTCTCCTTTAATAAAGGGACGGCCCAGCACGTATCCCAGCATCATCAGGTGGCTGGCTGCATGAAGAGGTGGATCCCTACAGAACCCAACTGAATTTGCTAGGTGTGTGACTATGTGTTTTGTGTGGATAACGCAGTGAAAAAGATAAGAGCGGAAAAAGTATGGTGGGGGAGCACAGGGCAAGTATGTACAGGTATCTTCTGGTGCATGCTGTGTAACAAGCCTGTTCCTTTGCCTTGCCATGTGTAAGTTTTTACTTGTTCAACAGAATGAAACAATACAGAAATATTGGGTGTTCTGGCGCTGGGTAGGGGTGGCAAGGGAGAGCGTGTCCTAAGCACATTTATAATCAATCCAACAATGATGTTTTCAAAACTGTCATAGGTGATTGACATTTCAGGCTCTGGGGGCAGAAACATTAGAAAAATAATCTCCCTTTGTTTGATAACAATCCGATTTGAACTAGAACACCACTTTATCTATCAGAGAATCACTTGATAAACCACATTTCAGTGTTCACAATTTAATTTGATAATTTTGCTCTTGCTGAAGGCAGTGCACATTCAGTTATCCATGAGTAGTTATGAAGGATCTGTCATCATTATCACATAATACTGTAGCTACATCAGTCATATTGTGCTTGCCATTACTCAAAATTACACACATTAGTTAAAAGGTCACCATGTCAAGTACAAGACCTGCCTCTATCTCTTGCTGCAAGTAGTTATTACTAGGCAGGTCAGTACATTTTTGTTATCCAAATAAGGGAATTCAATTTTCACTCAGAAACAGTATTAGTACTGGGAGTAAAAAGTCCCAGTGTTCAAGGACTTTTTCTGTTTTTTTCCCATAGAGCCTGTTGCCTCAGGCATACTCGGTTACAGTGACTTGCATGCAAAGCTGACAAAATAATCACCCCAGACTTTTCTTTTGCTTCAGACGCAATGTCATTATTTTCAGACTGTACTCTTGCTTCTGGCTCTTGCCGTAACTCTGAAGAAGTCTAGCCTGTATGGAAACAATCCAGGAGCAAGACATCAGAATATTGATTAACTCATCCTTGCTCTTAATGGGAATGGCTGCATAGTGGCTGTGCAAAACCCATGCATTACAAAGGACAAAAATCGCTTTTCTCATCAGCTTTTATTCAATTTTTAAATGGCTGTGTTTTTAATATATATTTCTATGTTACCTTGTTTCCTTGTTGAGGGTAAAGCAGACATGACCATCGCTTCCATACAAGATTCATATGTGATGTTTTCACTTTTTTCCCCTTTATATAGGATCTTCCACTTCAACTATTTTATATCCTGCACTGCCTATGTCCATGGCCGGATTGTTGAAAGACAAGATGATATTAGTTGGATGATTGTAAGTATTTTGTCACCTTTTTTGATGTAAACCACCTGCAATGATAAAAGTTATAAACATCTCATTAAGCAAGTGTACTCATAATTAAATACAAGGTACTATGATAAACTGTACTGTGCGACCACAAAGCACTATAGACATAGGGGATGGCCCAGTAAAAAAAAAACTTGGGGAGCTCATAATTGAAAGCCAGCCCTGTCAGTGGCATCATTGTTAAGACACTAATTAAAGTAAAATTATTAATTACAATTAGAGTTATTATTGTTGTTGTGTTTATCTTAAAGGAAATGTGTACTTCACACTTAAAATCCTCTATGTGCACCCCCCCCACCCCCCACTTTACTCATCGATTAAAGTGACACTAAACTCAGGAGTTAAATATTAAAATTGCGTTCAAATACTTTAACTATTAACAAAAATGTAGCTTATTTGTGCATCACTCAGCTGTAGATCAATAGCTAAAAAATTGCTAAACAGACCTCAGATGAAGAGGGAACCCTAATCTCAACACTGTAGACTTACATGAATATATGCCTCCCTGGATGCCTGAATGCAACAATGCACATGAGCCAGCTTCCAACTACAGAGACAAACAAGCCCATCTACCTGCTTGGCCTGGGAGGTTGGCCAATCTTTAGGCCCCGTTCACATATAGCGACTTGTCGCGCGATTTCCGCCGCGATATCGCGCACTTTTGCCGCGCCATATCGCGAGAAGTCGCCGGCCAATGCTATTCAATGGAGCTGTCTTAACTCCATGTCGCGCGTCGCTCGTTGCTGTCGCAAGTCGCTTCTACCGGACCCTTTTTTCGGCAGATTTTGCGCAATTTTGCTTTTTTTCTATGGAGCCCGACGGAGAAGGTCGCGCTACCGTCGCTGGATCGTCGCTGGAACGTCGCCCCGAAAGTCGCGCTATCCCGGCCGCTGCAAAGGTATGTCGCTATATGTGAACGGGGCCTTATGTGCTGTGGAAGGTAGCTGATTCATGGGCACAGCTAGTTTTTGTACCAGATTTACACTACTGGAAGTTCTCACTCTTGTGCCAAAAACACAAATCCCTACATTCCCCAAACTGACCCTAAAATCTCAAGTTTCCCTAATGCCAAAGCATGCCCCGACACTAAGACGTTCCTCTACCAGAACCCTTTAAGCCATTTTGTCACCCGCCACCCCCCTGCATGGCCACAGGCAGCAAAAAGTGTAGGGACACCCCTGGCAAAGGTGATGATGTTGATTGAGTCTAGAGGCAGTGAGGTAACACTGAAAGCTTCAAAGTTAAATTGAAAATATGAGAATGCATTACCTACCTGGCTGGGCAGTATGGTAGGTGTGTGTGAGTAACCAGACTGAATGGATATCCTTTGGCAAGTTTACAAATATGTATTTTACCTTTTTACCTTGTATTCAGCTGTTTGCCCTGGAGTCTCTTTTTAGGCTCAGCACAGATGCAGCTTTTTGCATGTTTTTGCTTTAGCAAACAGAAAATGTAATATTTGATAAAGTGGTAATTATATTCCTGATTCTGAGGTGTGTATCAACTTCTCATTAAAATCTAAACGTGCTTAACTATGTAAGTGCAACTATTTGTGTGAACATATTACCAATACAGAGCACGCTCTATCAATCATGCTTTTCATGGGCTCCAGAGGTAGAAACAAAACATCTTGGAACATGGAGCATGCAATTAGAGGCCGTCATGCTTATTTAATACAGTAATGAGTGGTGTGCTAAGTACAGTGATTTATAGAAACACAGCAGAACTCACCTTTAAATGATTTGATCTAAGTAAACAGATATCTGGTTGGTTCATATTAGTAGGGATGCCCTGAAATTTCTGCCGTCAAAATATTTCGACCGAAAATGGTACTATGGGCAAAATGCCAAGAGCGCCATAACGGCCGAAAATTTAGTACATCCCTAGCTTTTCTCCTCCCACAAGGACGGCGTTCTGTGTCCCCTCCGAGAGGCAGCGGGAATCCGAGGGGACACAGACCAGCGTCCATCGGGGAGGAGAGAAGCTGTCAGGATGGAGAGCAGGCTGGAACCTCTCAGGAGCCAGGATAGAGAGCAGAGTACAAGCACTCACTGACCAGGACCAATTGCTGAGCGTTTGTAAATAACTGAGGACACGGTATGCTTAATGTTTCCCTAGTTATGAATGAACAGGAAGTGATCTACATGATTTCCTGCTCATTCATGATTGTGGACATAGCAACTCGCTATGCTATTTCCACAATTTTTGAATGGACAGGAACACTCAGTATAGAGGCTCCCTGTTCTTTAATAAACTCTGTGTCCTCAATCTCGTTTTCTATTTTAAATGGGAATTTCAGGGGGTCTGTTTACAAAAATTTTAAAAAGGTTGGAAAAAAAGTCCGTTTTGGCCTTACAACATTTTTATTTTTGGTTTCGATCTGTACATTTCTTTTTGGTGCATCGCTAGTTATTAGTAAAGTTGGCCACACACTAAAAGATTTTTCTAATTCATTTTGATGGTCTGGTCTTGTCTGGTCTGCTCTGGTCTTGAGTACGCGGTTCAGATTTGGGCACCAAGCTACAGGAATGATGTCCTGGAACTTGAGAGAGGGCAGAGAAGGGAGACAAAAGGAGGACAGAGGACCTGGGCTATGAGGAAAGATTACAGAAATGTTATGTATTCACTCTGGAGAAGAGGTGTTTATTGGGGGATGTGATCTTAATGTGCAAACTGTTGAATGGGAACAGTAGAATTAGTAACAAACTGTTTACTATGAGGTTCCTAAAGAAGACAAAAGGCCACCACCTGAGACTGAAGGAAAAGAGGTTTAATCTCAAACTGTGAAGGGGATTCTTTACTGTTAGAGCAATAAAGTTGTGGAGCTCCCTGCCCCAGGTAGATGTATAAGTTGAGAGTATAGACAAATTCAAAAAAACATCTAAATATCACCTATGGGAATACAATGCATGGGGTAATGGAATTCTTAGTGACACACACACACACACACACACACACACACACACACACACACACACACACACACACACACACACACACACACACACACACACACACACACACACACACACATATTATGAAATGGATGGACCTGTGTCTTTATTCAACCTTAACAACTGTTATTATGCAAAAATCACTCGATTCCCCCATCAATGCTAAAGAGCATGGATGGAGGAATCTCCCCTACCAGGAGAATAACCAATCAGTGGTAGCAGCTGGTTGGTCGCAGTCACTGTTGACCTGACAATTTTCCACCCGGCTCCTTCCACAATAGTCGATTGAAAAGTCAGCTGCCAGCAGACCCCCAACTGATCTAATTTAATCCGATTTAGAAAGATACGAATAAGATCCGATCCATGTATCTATAGCTTTACAGTACATTGCACATCATTTTTTCTCCTTGCACTGCCATAATAAAAAAGTCTGATGGTGCTAAAGGCGCTAAAGGAGAACTAGTGGGAGAGTTAAATATACTCTTTCCAATAGTTAGCGCCGCCATATGACACTGCAGCTGTCACACACCGGCTCTATAGCTCGAGATCTGAGCGATCACAAACCTCTGATCACTGCAGAGAGCAGTTAATGTGATTCACCCCTCTATGCAGGAATTCCCCCTCCCCTCTATCTATTCCTCCAGCGCTCATCGGAGGGACAGACAGGGAAGGGGGCGGGCATAGCTGGCTGTGGCACTAGAGAGTCAGAGCCAGCTGCCAATCAGTTAGCAAGGTGGATGCAGACAATATTGTCAGAACCTTTCCTGGCTCCAGCATATAGCGGGCAGTAGCCCACTATTTGCTGAGTTTTGTTCACAAGAGTACATTAGGGAATGTCTGCCTGTGTCTCAAAATAGAACTAAAGCCAAAAAATGTTTTGGCTTTAGTTCTCTTTTAAACAACATTAGGCAAGTCTTTAAATGATTATTCATAAGATCCAATTAGAGTTAGAGGAAGTGTACATTCTCATAACAAATAATTTGCTCATCATTGTAAAGCCTAATTTAACATGTAAATTAAGGGGCACTATAGAACTAAATGTTCCTCATACTTTTTTTTTTCTTTACTGACTAACCTTTTTCCCTGCTGAGCTAAAACACAGCAGCTGGGCTTTCTCTATGGAATACAATCTGTGCATGCATCCTCTCCCTATTCAATTCATGCCCTTGAGCTAATATTAACCATTTCTGATAGAAAAAACCCCCAAAAAACAAGAAAACCACGTAATCTATAGAAATATTTACGGTGTGACAAGTCCTGTTGGTATACCTGAATCAATCCCACAATACAGTTTGTGACCTTTACTGCGTATCACAAAGTTGACGAATCATGACTATCATACAGGTGGCATCCGTTTCGATCAGCAGGGGTTCCGTGCATGGAACCCCTCCTGGTCGGAACAGAGCGGAACAGATGTCACTCTTGTGACATCAGTTTCTGTTCAGTTTTTTCTTGTGAGATCCGTTTATGTTCAGTTTTTGTTCAGTTTTTTCCTCTATCTTGCCCATGTTAGGTCTATAGAGTTGGATGCAAGCGGAAATGTGTCCGTTTACATCAGGTTACTCCCGATCCATCACAATCAGGTTCATCAAAACAGAATTCTGTTCTGTTTCTTTTTCTGGACCTAGACAGTCAGGGTAATCAGATGTAAACAGACATGTGGCTGCCCATAGAGTTATACATGTGGCTGCCCATACACCTGCCGATTATCGTGATCCCGCGATCGTACAATAATCGGCAGGTGTATGGAAGGCGTGCGACCGTTTCTACTGTAAGGTCGCACATCTTTTGTCTCCCGAGCAGGCTTAAAAACCCGCTGAGAATCGTACGATTTTCGGTGGGTTAGTGGCGTCCTCAGGAGACAAATGCCGCACTGCCCGCTCAGCATTAGAAGCATCGGAAGCCCTCCCCTCAGCGGGGAGGGCTTGCGATGATCGCAAGTACGATCTGCCTGTCCAAGATGGGCAGATCGTACAAGCTTTTAATTACCTTACAACCATCGCAGGATGAAAGGTGTATGGGCACCTTAACTTTGGGCTACAGATCAGATCCACCTGAAAAACTGACAGGGGGATTTGATCGGGCCGGCCGTGTGAAAAGGGCTTTCAAAGGTTTAGTGTTAATAGACATATAGAACTGTGTTTAGATGGAAATGACAATGTTAGTGTTTTGTGGATTTCTAAATTGTACTGTGGTTCTTTATCTTCTTCATTTTGCCACATCAGATTTAATGCATACTGTAAAATACCAATGACATCATCTATGTTACAGAGTTGATGTTTGATTATACTGTTTAAAGGGTCACAGTTGGAGGCAATTATCATATTGCATTGGCTGGAGCTAGAGTAACAATCCATCAGGATGCTGCTGTGTTTCATAAGATTGGGGTGTATGTCTCGGCAGCAGCAATGTTGCAGTCACTTCCAGTGGTACTCTCATGAGGAAAGAAGTTCTCTTACAGTGTGCTTACTCAGACTCAAGAGGTAAATAGAAAATAGCCGTATGGTATCACTTAAAATAGGTAATACACTAGTGGTCCTCATTTTGTTTTATATTTAAAGCAGAAGTAAAGTGATGGTATAAAAAAACAAGCAAACCATTTGAGGTGTTTGCCATTATGTGGTAGTGTGCACAACATATTAGCATCTTATGGAGGACTTACCATGTAGAAGATTTTCTCCAGCGGTGTGCTGTCCACTGTTCGTCACCGATGCTACCATCTTCACCGGTCTTCTTCCAGGTTCGGCGTCTTGATTATCCAGGATGTAAATCCTGCACATGCGCACAGGGGTTACTTCATTTTGTACAGGACCTTGCCAAGCCTATGCACTAAAAAAAAAGCAAAAATTGCTAAAAGGCAGGTAGAAGCTTTTTTGGCATAAGAGACTTAGACCTCATTTACACAGGACATGTTGCCTCATACAGTGTGCAGGGCTATTTTTTTATGTATCAGGTTGGTGATGCTTGGAGCCCAGACGCGGGGGGACCTGCCAGTACGATTGGTACCTCTACTCAAGTAGACTAGGATAACACACAATCTCCTGCATAGTGGTAGCCAGTACAGGGGCAGTCCAAGAGCACGGTAGCAAAATCACAATTCATAATCGTAAACGTTGAACGTAGCAGAGGTCGGGGCAGGCAGCAAAGTATCAGGGTCACGGAACAGGCCAGGTGTCGGTAATAGGAATCAGAAACAGGTATTACGCCAGGCACTCTAAGAACAAGCTTAACAATAACCAAGCTTATATACCTGTTGGCAATGAGATGATGTCATTTCCAGGGGCGGACCACTTCCGTGGAGGGGCGTGAACTGTCCCTTTAAGAGGCGGACCAGTGCTCATGCGTGCCTCTTCCTGTACAGCTCTGGACGATAGAACAAGCGGACACCAAACACAGCAACGGTTGGGCTTGGTGCAGCACAAGGAGACCTCCTGACGGCACGAGAACCTGTGGTTGGTAACAGGTAAGTCCTAACATTTATATGCCCAGAGTTGCGGGGAAAAAGCGCACGTGCAGTTTATGTAAGTGTACAGAGATGCCGCAGCTGTTCCCCCCTTGCTGCTTCCCACAGCTCCAAGTTTTGACTATCACTTCTATCTGTCAGCAATTTTTAAATACAAGTCTTCCAATTAACTTTTAGTTCTAGTCCTTTGACCACCACTAGTTGTGGTATATCTACAATAGATAGTGTCCAAGATATTACACAAAACTACAATAGATACAGTGTCCAAGATATTACACAAAACTATAACAAACGAAAAAAATAAGGGTCTAATACTAGTGACAAAGTCATGTCCAAAGTTTGTGCACTGTAATTTTCACTCAATTCACAAAGCTTTGTCACCATGGTAAGGATCTTTGTTTTAAAAAACAGTGAAAGTTATGTTCACTACAATGAGATTAGAAAATTACAGTCACATGGCTAAAATAAAGATTATCATGGTGCTAAAGCTTTGTGAATTGATCCATATGTAAAGTAATTGCAATCCCAAATCTACAGTGATTTTTCAAAGAATGCAATTTTAGGTTCTTCTCTTTGATTATTTCATCTGCTCCACCAGAAATTAAAAAACCATCTCTATATCAAATGTTTCTATGCCAAACCACTTGTCAGATACAGTGTATATGACCCCTAATCCAAATAGAAGGTTAAATGTGATCAATTGTCTCTACACAAGTAGCCTAAGTATCTGCACATGGCGAATTCTATTCTATCACTGTACTCTGGTCCCTTGATGGGTTTGTGTGGAATTGCCCTTATAGTCTTCCAATATAAAATCGTTTTTTTTAGCATTTAAATAATCCTTATATATTCCTTATAATGAGATAATACATTCTGTCTTTCCAACCCTCTTTTTTACATTTTGGCAATTGACTAATCACAAACAACCAGACTATGTTCTTATACATTCCTCTTAATCATATATTCAGATTGTAGCAGGTGATTCCTCTTCCTCCAGGTGGAAAACCTGGAGGAAGGGAAAAAGGGGGGGGAGAAAGGGAAAAAGGGAAAATTCTGTACAAATACGGTCAGGGACCGGACTACACAAGCAGTTGAGTAAATATAAGGAGGGGAATTAGAATTCATCGGATCTCCAGGCAGGAACAATACCCAATTTGTTTATGTTCTTATACATAGCTGCAGGAAACATTAACAGGGTTATTTACTAAAGAGTCATGGGTTTGGAGAAGGCAGGAACAATCTAGGACAAAATAGCTGATTTGGAAAAATTCTCCAATTCAGCTCACTTTCCAGTTCAGCTATGTTGTCCTTGATTGTTCACATCTCCTGTCTTCTCCAAACCCTTCACCCTTTAGTGAATAACCCCGTAAAACTTGCAAGGATATATGCTAAAAGGACAGCACATTCAATGCTGATGGTTGGGTTAAGTGCTGAACCTGAATTGCTTACTTTGTTTCCCATTATTCCCTTATACATGTAAAGGGCTCTACACAGGAGTACAAGGGCTGGTCTTGAATCTCATGCCAAGCCAATTCCACCCACATTGGTATTTCAGTTTTAGCTAGATATTTGTTGGTTCAATTACTCCAACGTTTCTTATATCTCACAGAAAATCCATAAGTGGAGCATGATTTGGCTTTGTAACAGCTGAGGCAGTTAGATGGAAATGAGAAATTAGTTGTGGATTTCTCCTTAGTGGATTTACAAAGAGATTAAAGACTCAAGCATGTGATCCACAAGCCATTCAATTACTATATTTGGCAGAAATAACCATTAACAAAGATGCCATTTTGTGTATGACTATTGGTTTTATTTTTGCGTCTAATCACATCTATTTTAGCGTTGTGTACCACTTCGTTCGCAATTGAATAAATACTTACAGTATATGTGATATCTGAGTCCTGGAGAAAACAGAGATTACCTTTGAAAAGTCCTTCACATTTTGATGTTATCTTTGACTTTGTTACCATTGGTATATATACATATATTTTGGGGGGAAAAAATAAAATCTATAATTTTATAGTTAATGAGTGAAAGTTACAAATTGCTCCTTGATGCTTTGATGTTATTCTGGCTACAGATTACCTTGCGTATTAAATGAAGCACTGTCATTATTTCTTACCGGCTGTGTGCAAGAGAAATAACATTAAATACGTGTCGGAAATTGCTAGACAAAAATGTATTTTTCTCAAGTTCTGTGTGTCTAAGTACCCCTAATTGCTCATTGACATAGCTGTACTTTATTTGTTTCAGTACATATAAATGATTAGTCTTACATCCTGCTAATGTATTTTTTAATGATAACATACTGCATTACCCAGATTGCCTTTATTGGAACTATCTGTCTAGGTGTCTAAAACTAGGCGTATTACTTGAAACAGTCAGGACCTAGGCAGGGTCAAGTATTGTGCCTGTGTGACTGATTTATGCAAAATCACTGCTCGCAAAAACTTCAGGGTCATTATCAGCACAAAGTCATTAGATACTGTACATATGTGATTGGTGTTATTGTTCTTAAAGTGCACCTGTACCAATACTATGGACATTGACACATTCCTATCAAGCAGTAAACAAAACCTTTAATACAAGCCCTCAGTTACCTCTCTAGCTGCTTACACCCCCCGCTGTGGTTTTCGGGTCCCCCGCTTTTCTAGAGGGCCAGGGCCCACAACACAGTGTCAGGATCGAGAGCGGGAGCAGACCAGGTGGCAGGTTCTCTTTGCGCAGACATCAGGGGTCTATTAGACCTTTGATGTCTCTCCTGCACTCCAATGCAGACCATCAAGCACAGGAATCTGCTTGACAGTCTGTTTACCAGGCACTTCAGCCGGGTTCTGACAGCTGAAGCAGGAAGAGCTGAGAGGACAGCGCATGAAAAGGTCTGCTCTGCGATCACTGAAATATAATTCGCTCTCAGCTCTTCCTGCCTCAGTTGTCAGAAGCCGGCTGAAGTGCCTGGTAAACAGATTCCTGTGCTTGATGGCCTGTATTGGAGGGCAGGAGAGACACCAAATGTGTAATAGACCCCTGATGTCTGTGCATAGAGAACATACCACCTCTAAATGCTGTCACATAGGGGCTTGTTAGCCCTTTTGGAAAAGCAACAGTTAAGTGAAAAAATAAACAAAAAAATGATTAAAAAAATGATAAAAAAGTTAAAAAACAAAATGTAAAACCATTCCTGCTGCCCCGGTCCTCTGATTGTAACACATGTGCGTAGGGCATGCACATGTATGTAAAAGGGGGGGTCATCTAACAAAATAAATAAACAGTGCAATGCAGAGTGGCTCATCAGCACTATGCCTGGGGACACACCCCAGCAGCTGTGCATTGCAGTGAAGCTGCTGGTGTGAATGCAGCCCAAATGGCGGACAGTGGTACGGACACAAACTGAATTCCCATTCTGTCCGGACCACGATTCGGACCTCGGCTCGATGAAAATTTTATTTACCGGACCTCCTTGAAGTTTTTATTCACTACCCCTGTCAACTGGCCGAGTTGACACTAAGGGGCTATATCAGTGACGTGTGGTACCTCCCATGATGGGTGAAGCATTCCCCTAGCACCGTCCCCAGAACACCAACGCCCCGCCCCAGCCCACCAAAGCCACACCCCCAGCCCACTGAAGCCCTGCCTCCTACCAAATCACCAAGCTATGTGAGGGAGGGAGGAGGAAGGGAGGAGACAGGGAGAAGCCTCCCTGTCCCTCAATTGGCCGTCACTGGTGAGGCATCGAGATCGATATCCTCAGTATTTTTTTTTTTTGGACAACTTGGATCAATGACGCTTTGCCATTGGTCCAAACCATCCACAGAGCTCAAGCCTCTAACACAAGGTAGAGGCTGTAGCAGTTCTTGCCTCACTATTTTAGGTTACACAAGCAATGGGGAAGCCTGCTGCTGTGTAACCTAAATTAGCTGTTGAAAGCCTGATGCAGCGTCGCCTCTAATTAACAGGCAGCCCTCCGTCCATGACAGGTTACACAGCAGGGAGGCTTTCCATGCTGTGTAACCTGTAACAAGCCGCTCTGAATGGAGAAAAAGCTGTCAGCTTCAGACTTGAAGCTGACAGCTTTTTCCTCCATAATACTAGGTATGGCCCTGCCTCTCCTGACCGCACATCCCTGGGCTATATGAATGTCAGAATAAAGTGGGATGCAAAGCACACATTTCTGTGCCTTGAGTAGTTGCATTAGGTAGCATATTAAAAATGAATGGGCTGAATTGCACCTCAATGCCCCAAAAAATAGGTCATGCTGAATTTCTTTGTAGCACACTGTAAAGCAAATGTACAGCTGTGTTCTTGGGGTGCGTTGGAGTAAAAAAGAATTATATGGTGTGATGCATTACAGTAACACAGTAGTGTGAATGGTCCCTAAGGCCTACACCATCTCAGGATGGGCCTTCCGCCCATCCTGCAATCTTTCTAAGCCACTGAGGCTCTTACAATATAACAATTAATATATAGATTAATGTTAAATGTTAATTCTTCTCGATAGACCTGCAGGGGTAAGGGGAGTGTGGATCGGGGGAATCTCCCGGTGCCCACCACTGTCAGAATACCCGGAGAGGGACTGCAGTTGATTGGGTGCAGTCACTGTTCAGACGACAATTTTTCAACTGGCTTCTTCAACGAATGTCAATTAAAAAATGTATTGTCGTTGAGCCAGGGGGATGTTGACAGAGCCACTCTATGCATTGATCCCTTGCTGGTTGAAGCAGTAAGGAACAACTTTGCTGTACGGACCCATGTTGGGTCTATAGACCGTTGGATGTAATCAGACATATGTCCATTTACATCTGATTACCTTCGATCCTTCCTGTTCTGGTCGGAGAAAATAGAAATGTGTTGGTTTTTTTTTTGTGGAACTAGGCAAAGTTGGGGGTAACCAAATGTAAAGGGATGCAGGTCTGTTTACATCCGACTCCTCAAAGACTAAAGCTGTCCATACACTCTGCGATTATCGTTCATTTCTTTCGTGCCCTCATCGAACCGTTGTTTGATTTCTGCTTGAACACCCCATCATGCACAGACCAATGTCGATTTCGATTATCATTTGTAAGCAATACTAACTCACTGAATTTCATCGATTGACATAACAGATTTTAGTTTGCGCATGTGCAGTGTTCATGTTGCAATTTATTTTTTGTCCGAAAACGCCACTAATTCATCTATTTTCGTATGATTCAAAAAAGTTTTCCAGCCTGACCCTTCGAAAAAATCCGTCCAGGAGTACAGTAAAACAATAGTTGGGTTCCCATCAACTGATCAATTATCGTTCGAAAGACCATTCGTGGGCGATTTCCGAACGATAATCGATACATGTATGGGCACACCTAACATTGAACTTCCGATCAGGTCCACCTGAAATATTGTCTGAATGGACTGCCCATCTGAAAGGGGCAGAAGGGCAGCACTACAAAAGTGTATTTATTCACATATTTAGAGACTTAACATAAAAGTTACTTTTCTAGATTTCGAATACAGGCAGTCACTGGGTTACGAACAAGATTGGGACTGTAGGTTTGTTCTTAAGTTGAATTTGTATGTAAACTGGAACAGGTACATATCCACCCCATGTTTTGGATAGCATAGGGAGGGGTTTACCCCTTGTTTTGCTGTGTGTGCCCCTGTTCAGAAGATTTCACCTCACTTTCTGTCCCTGTGACAATTGGATTTTGAAAATGTTGGGTTGTCATGGAAACAAGGATTGGTGATAAAGCTGCAGTGGAGACACCTTTTTCCCATGATCACTCTTACAGGAGTGAATTTGCCGTCCTAGGGGTAGATTTCCTTTCACTTCCTGTTGTTTTAAGGACAGGAAGTGAGATTAAATCTTTCTAACGAGGATACAGACAGCAGTAAAAACCTCACAGTGACCCAGAAGAGAAGGCGGACACCCCTCATCTGCACGTCTAACAAGAGCCAACTTCCTGTAATGTTCATACAGTACTACGAACCAGATCCAAAAAGGCGGGCACTCTTCGTCGGCACGAGCGCGGGAGCATTACAACTACCCCTGCTGTACAATAATAGCCTCCATTTGTAGGAGTCGTATGTAAGGTTATGGATTCTATTCAATTGATAAATGCACTGGTAACCAACTTCAGGGATTTTGGCGAGGTAACATTTTTTCAAACCTTAGTATAAACATAAAAATAGACTACGTTCCATCCCAAAGCATTGGATACCACACTGCCCCCTGTTTTGCTTACCCCCAGCAACTTTGGCAAGCGGGTCCTGTTCTCACTGCACATTACCTTCTGATCTGTTCGTAGTTGACATGCACATAAGCCTTTCTATTAGACATGTGCGATTCGTTTCGTTCCGAATCGAAATTCGGACGAATTTTCGGAAATTCGGACATTCGGATGTATCCGAATTCCGAATTACAGACATAACGAATGCAAACGAATCCGAATTTCCATTTCCGAAATTCGGTAGCGGTAGTTCGAACGTTCGTTTTGTATTCTGTTCTTATTCGTTTCTTATTCGTTTCTTATTCGTTTCGTTCATTGGAGCAAAGTGACATTAGAGAAGGAGAAAAATATTTTTTTCCCCTCAAATGTCACTTTGCTGCAAACGAACGAACGAACGAAACGAATAAGAAACGAATAAGAACAGAATACGAACAGAATACAAAACGAACGTTCGAACTACCGCTACCGAATTTCGTCCGAATCCGAATTCCGAATCCGAATTGACTTTCACACCCGAATCCTGAAAAACGAAATAACACAAATCCGAATGTAAAACGAAACGAAACTAAACGAATTTTTTGGCAGTGCACATGTCTACTTTCTATCCTCCAATAACTAAAACTGTATGTACTGAATGTATTGAAGAAATAGAGTAGATGAAACTGGGGGAGAAAAGACAAAAAAAACTCCAATAAACAGAAGGCATTGCACTACAATAAACAAAGTTATAAACAGACTTGAAATCAGCATACTGCAGGATGAATGCAAAAACAAGCATGTGTCTGGCAGGCAGCATAAATATGGTAGGAAGGTACAGATGGCTTGTACACAGAATTGTAACACTCTGCAACAAAGGCTCTTGGTTGCGTAGTTGTTAGCGTAGTGTTGATGTAGCTGGGTGCAGATATGAAGTTCATGTGATGCTGCTGCAAGAAAGAAAGCGGAGGATGATGTTTTCCCTTCTCAGCAAAGTCTAAAAAACAATGGCCTGTTGTCTGTCCTCCTAGCTAAAAGGTTAAATAAAGTAGAAGCAGCAGAGGGTCAAATTGCTGCTGTTATATGGTCAATGGTCACCAGGACAGCTAGAGAGGGTGAACATCTCTAGTGGGGGCACGGACCGCTATAAAAACCTGACAGAGCTTCCAACACGTTCTCACTGTATCCAAAACTAAATTAAGTATATTGCTTTACATACATTTTAAGCAGTTATAATGAGCACTACCAGCCCTTGCTGCCTTCAGCTTTCCTCAATTATAATAGTTGTTTTATTTTGAATTTTTGGATTCTTTTTCTGTAAAAAAAAAAAATTTCTTAGTTTATGTTAAACTCAGCCTATTGACACATGCCTGAACTCTGCCTGAACTCTCTGTGCTAAATGCTTGCCATATACAACATCAAAGCTTATAACATGATATTACCAGAGCACGATAAAAGACACAGCAGATGTAATTTGTATCAGTCATGTGTATTCTGCAAATTCTTTACGGTTTCAGTAGCCAGCACAAGCAGCATCATTGTAATCCTGTTTTAAGCATTTTATAGCATTTTATAACATTTTATAGCATTAATGTGTTACAGTATCGGGCTCTTTAAAGTGTGTCTGTACGCAGATTCTGCTGGGTAAATCTCCATTAGAATGTTGGTGTAGAAATCCAGCGATACCTACTTATCCTCTCAGCAACCTTTCAGAGTGTCTTTATTCCCTGGGTGTACACATATGCAAATACTGACTTTTATTAGAAAGTCATTGCTTAGCCCCACCCCCTTTTATCTTATGTACTGCTTAATTGTTCCATAGGTGACCTCACTGACAAATCATGAGGCAAAGGATGCGTGAGGGGTCAAGGCCAAGAAGTAGGAAATTGCATCTTTCAGTGTGCGGCTATTCACTATGGCTGAGTATGGCTGATTTCAGCCGCGCATCATCTGCCTTCGGCTGCACTGCGGTCAGCCGAACATGCTTGCACAGAAGGACTTCGTCTCAGCCGATCCAACATTTGGATCGGCTGAGCCGAAGCTCCGGCAGCTCGCTCGCTGCCATTCACCACTATTCTCATAGGGGCCGAACGGCATTGAGTGAATAGCCAATAGGCATTCAGCTCGGCTATTCTGCTCGGTACCTCCGTGGCACCGAGCAGAATAGGAAATCAATGAAAAAAGTTTAAAAAAAAAAAAAGTTTAAGAAAAGATTTTAAAAATGTTAAATCTAAAAAAAAATTAAGATTTTTTTTAAAAAGAAAAAAAAACACAACAATTTGGCGGAGCTAGCAGTGACAGCTAGCTCCGCCCAACTGTTTCCTATTGGCTGGCACCTGCTAGAGTATTCTAGCAGGTCCAGGCCAATGTAGCTAACATTTGCGAGGGGGAACCCCATCACATTAGTCTATGCCTTTCACATTAGAGCGCCCTTTACATCAAGAATCCCTCTTCACATCAGAGGCATGAAGCTGTTAAAAGTCTCAAGGCGCCCCTGAGGGGACCAGAAAGCACCTCAGGAGGCCAGGTTGAGAAAGGCTGGACTAAATCCACACTTGAAATACATACAGTATATGTAAACCTACGAAAAGATTTGTAATTCTGTTTAGTTGCACTGTTGTTGCAGTCACCCCTGCATGGCAGCCAATTCCTTGAATTCCCTAGCATGGCAGCACAGCTTGGTCAAGAACAGACCCACAGATTGCGAAATGTACAATGAAATAGAACACTGATAAATTATTTATCTGTCCCTCTGCTCTCTTCTCCTATCACCATGTTCCCTTTAAGCACATGTGTGCTGCAGCAAAACTTGATTGGCTCCTTGTCCTTGCCCTACCTCTTTCAAGTTTGAAGGCTGCTGTATCAAATTCCGGGAGGCGCAAATCAGGAAAACCAGGGACGCTGTCATTACACACTGAGAACACGGGCGGGCCACTATGATATCACAGTGGCCTCTCCGTGTTCTCTGTGTGTAATGACAGATGGCGTTCCTGGGAACCAGGAACGCCATCTGTCATTCCTCCCCCGGACGCTCTGGGAGTCTAATAGGCTCCCGGCCTCCCGGGGGAGAAACACTTTCTCCCAGAAAGGTTCACTCTGCTCGATCGAGCAGAGTAAACCTTCTGCCGGAGGTTCGGCTCAGTTGATCCAGATGTTGGATCGGCTGAGTCGTACTCCTTCTGCACTTCGGGTCGGCTGAACATGCTGAGCATGGTTGGCGGACCCAAAGCCACCCGATGTACGGCTGATTTCAGCCGACATACGGCTGGAATCAGCCGTACCAACCCAAAGTGAATAGCCGAAAAGCGCTCGGCTCACTTCGCTCGGGGTCGGTTAGTCACTCCGCTGCCTACGGCAGCTTAGTGAATAGACCCCAAAGTCTAGTAACATATAAAAATACATTTCATGATTTCTTTCAATGAATGCATAACTATATTTAGTGTTTCTTTATACCTGCTCGAGAATTGTAGTAGATAACCATCTATCACTAGAGAGTGAAGGGGTAAAAGTACAAAACGATTCCTGAAGAAAACAGAGGTTCTTTATAACCTGGAAGTCAGCACAGTGTACTCAGTAACATAAGCTTCTCTTTCAGTGACAAATTATAAAATGCCACCATGAAAAGTGTGGAGAAAGAAAATACGTTTTCGTCTTCCTTTTGACATTTAAATGAAAACTCATGCCAAAGCAAAGTGGTTTGCTGACAATGTTCTTATTGATTTCCATATGGCTTTTTCATGCAATTATTTAACCTTTAGATAGATTGCACCTGTTTATTTTGTGACTGCACTCCTCCGCAATATTTCCTTTTAATGAAATTTTTGTATGATTTAATCAATCAGTCTTCAAAGCAGACTGTGGGTGATAAACTGAACATGGTGCATAGCAATAAGTGAACCTTTATTACAATGTTCCAGTAGAAGTGCTTGCAGCTGATCTCAAAGGAATCCTGAAACCAACTTAAAGTGACATTAAACCCTCAGATTTTTTAACATAAACCAATACTGTAATGTGTGCCTTACTGTAATCCATGGTTGTTTCCCTTCTCTTTGCTGCTCTTCCTTTTAAATCCTCATGTCTTCTCATGCTTGGGGAGAACTTCCCTTTGCATAATAGTGGGCTCACTCCAGTCAATATAGGAAATCCGTTGGCACATGTAAGTATAACTACCAACGGACGACCGAAATCAAGGCAGAATAATAACAATAAAAATAGTGGGGAACAACAAGGTAGTAAACTTTTGTCCCACAAAAAGAGAGGAATTAAATGTATGTACACCAACGCTAGAAGTCTGGCAAATAAAATAGAGGAGCTTGAAATTAGGCTAATTGAAGAGGAATTCGATATAGTGGGTATAGCGGAAACCTGGCTGGACAGCACGCATGACTGGGCTACTAATATAGAGGGGTATAACCTGTTTAGGAGGGACAGAGGGGGGAGAAGGGGGGG
>NW_017307396.1:534558-540051 GCF_000935625.1 Nanorana parkeri | reverse complement strand
AATGTGGAATTGTTCAAGAAACTTTTGGACGATTTCTTAAGGGACCGTAATATACAGGGGTACGGGTACTCCTAGAATGAGATCCTAATAGGTTGGACTTGATGGACTAATGTCTTTATTCAACCTCAAATACTATGTAAGTATGTAGCTGACTGCCTCTTTCTGTAGTGCTGGCTCAGGTTGCAAACCTACACACAGACACCATGGGGTTGATTTACTAACCTTATAAACACGCCACGAACATGTATACACCTCTGTAGTGTGTTCCCTCCCAGCATGATCTATTGGTGGAATCTAGACACCTTTGTAGTGTGTACACACCCAGCAGGTGTGTTGTGCAAAGCCCTGCATGAATTGCAAGGTAATGTTGTGTAAATTAGCTCTACATTGTGTTGCTTGCGTTGATGAATGCAGGAATGTAAATGCATGAGCTAACCATTTTTGTCTAAACTGTGAAGCAGCATTATATATGCATCATGTGCATGATTTTTCCATATATGGCATTAGTGGAAATATGCTTTTAGAGACTTTTTGGTTGATAAATACGTTTTGCTGTGTAAAAATCACACGCACCTAGTGCGTGCGTGTGTTTAGGTTAGTAAATCACCCCCCATGTATCTATTCCAGAGACAAGGCAGTCTGCTGCAAAACAGAAGTTCTGCCCAGCATGAGAAGAGACACAGATTTAAAAGGAAGAGCAGCAAAGAGAAGGGAAACAACTATGGATTACAGTAAGGCACACATTACAGTATTGTTTTATGTTAAAAAATCTGAGGGTTTAATGCCACTTTAACAGTGACAGTGCATTCCCAAACATATCTTCTTTAACATGTAACTGAACCTTGCACTCTAGAGTCACACTGGAGTGAATTTATTACAACTGGATCAGACAAAATCTGGAGCAGCGGTGCATGGCAGCCAAACAGCTTCTCTCAGTTTGCCCAGTTAAGATTTGAAAGTGAAAGAGAGAAGCTGATTGGTTGCCATGCACAGCTGCTCCAGATTTTGTCTACTTCAGTTTTGATACATTCCCTTCGCTGTATGTAAAAGGCTCAGGGCTGTGGAGCAAAATTTAAACAATAAAATAATCCTAAACGATTCCCCCCTTTTCTATCATGTTACCTAATCTAACAGACAATCAGGTGCTCCAGACCACTGTTATAATAAACTGAGGGTGTAGAACAGTGGTGGGCAAACTGCAGCCCTCCAGCTGTTGTGAAACTACAAATCCCATTATGCACCTGCCTCTGGGAGTCATGCCTGTGGCTGTCGGAGTCTTGCAGTGCCTAATGGGATTTGTAGTTGCACTACAGTTGGAGGGCTGGAGTTTGCATACTTCTGGTGTAGACCATTTTCCTCAAAGCAGCTGCTGTCCTTGAGAGTGAAGTCTACTGTTACCACCAGGGACCCTCTCACGGGAAGTTTGATTTAGCTGTAAGCTACTATTAGGTGACTCAACAGGTACTCACAGATACAGAGGAAGGTAGGTGCCAGTGAGATGTAAAGGTGACTGAGTCAAAACTGTAACATGTAGCCCAGATAGAAATGTTAGCACTGATGGTATGGGTACCACTGATGGTACTAGGTAGCAGTGGTAGCAGGGTTGCACAAGTAACAATGGTAACACTCGCATCCCTGGTAGCTGGGTAGTACTGGAAACACAGGTAGCATGGGTAGCAAGGTTTAAAGCGATCTTAGTGTCAAAAGCTTTTTAAACTGTTTTAAATTCTGATTAAATCACTTACTATGGATAATGCTCCTTGATGTTTAAAAGTTTTAGTTTCCTGCAGAATCAGCTGGTCCCCTGAGCACTGGCCCTGATAGCCTGTTCTAGGGTGGCTCTTTTCCCTTGCAGGGTCTTATAGAGCCTCTCTTGTGTTTGCTAGTAAGCTGTGTGTGTCTCCAAAAGCACTTAGGCACCCAGGGCAATCCTCTCCTCTATGCTCTTCCCTTCTCCAAGCTAGTAGATGGACTGCTGCTGTAAACTGCCCTGTCCCTTGTGACCTTGTACTGCACAGGAGGTTTAGGGAAGCCAAGCTGAGGGAGTTGGAGCTGTTCGGAAACATAATGACTGCAAGTGCTTGGGTAAAAATGTAAATAAATACTTTGCTAGGTGATGTATTTGTTTGATCTGGATTCATTATTGAAAAATGTTTGAGAGTTTAAAGTGACATTAAAGTCACAATTCTAGCCCAATGCTGCTTTAAGGAATTATCTTAAATGATGCCTCTTCATCTGATCTTCTTCTTTCCAAAAGTTTTCAGGAGTCCCTCCAGCACTGGTGCCGGTCTCTGATCCAGCACTGATTGCTGTGTCTTCTGTGTCCTATGGTGTCTGTCCGACGTGCACGCTCCCGGCTGTGTGCATTCACTTCACAGTGTGTCTCTCCTCTTTGCCGGCCGAAGATCTCTACTGCGCATGCACCCGAACCCATCATCCTGCAATGCAGCTCGAGAATCTTCAGATCTTCAGACAGGAGCGAGCGGCGGAGACACAGGTAAGTAATTATCTGTTTGGTAACTTTTTTTTTACTGTTTTTACATAAATCTACTGCTTGCTAACAGTATATATATGTAAAAACAAATATTATTTTAATACTACTTTAATACCTGATACTTTACTGTGTCCCATTGGGAAGATTAAAGAGTTATTAAACCCTAATTTATTTTTGCATATATCTACCTCTAGCAAGCAGTAGATATATGCAAAATGATTTAAAAAAAAAAAACTTTTTCAAAGGGTTAAAGGAGAACTATGAGGTGAGTGCTTTTCACTCACCTCATAGTTCTAGCCGACCTGTGACAATGAGACTGCCACAGGTCGGCTCAGTAGATTGGGAGGTGAGCGAACACATACCGGGTTCGCTCGCCTCTCGATACTGTCACGGCTCTCTGCTGTGACAGGGGGAGGGCTGGATTCCCCTCTCCCCGCTCCGATCTGCCAGCGCTGACTGGCGGAACGGACGGGGGAGGGGGCGGGTACAGATAGATAGGCAGAGCCAGCTGTAACTCACGCAGCTGGGCGGATCCCGTCATCTAAGTCGGGATCCGCTCCGGCGACTCAGTATAGCGCGAGCTGTAGCTCGTGCTATACTGAGCTTAGGGTAATGGGAGGACGCTAGTTTGTGTCCTCCCGTTACCCTAAGGAGAACTATGGGAAAAAACACTGACCCCATAGTTCTCCTTTAATATTTACCTGTGTCTTCGCCGCGCGCTCCCATCGGTACATCTGAAAATTTCTCGGACGGCCGCAAAGGATCTTGGGGAAGGCGCAGTTCAGATGTTCGGCCGGGAGACGAGGAGAGACACAAAGTAAGTATATGGAGCAGTGTGCACCCGCATAGACTCCGTGGGACATGAGAGAAGAAGAGGACAGAGGAGTCAGCGCTGGATCGGAGACCCGCACCAGCGCTGGAGGGACAGCTGAAAACTACAGGAAAGAAGATCGGATTAAGAGGCATTATTTAAGGTAAGTCCTTAGTTTAGCACTGGGGGGGAGGGGGGCGACTTTTGCCCTTAATGTCACTTTAACCTTCACATTCTGTCCTGTAGAAACATCAGGAAGTGAGAGGAAATATCTCCAAAGTGAGGGTAGATCTATTACCACAACAAATGTCCCCATTGAAAGACTTCTGAAGATTTTGGATTTTTCCTCACTTTCCCTCACTTTCAGTTCCAGTGCCAATAGAAAGCACCACAAATCAAGGGAGCGAATTCCCCAAGCAGGGAACAGACAAGAATAAAAACCTGACAGGGTTGATAGAACTTCCTTACTCTATCCAAAACTAACTGGCTTTATATACACTTTAAATAAATGACATAAGTAGGTGCCACTCTTAAAGTGAATGCATCCAAAATAGGCTTTAAAGAGGGGTTATTATTATTATTATTACTATACAGGATTTATATAGCGCCAACAGTTTGCGCAGCTCTTTACAATATAAGGAAGACATTACAATCACAATACAATTCAAGACAGGATGCGAAGGAGGGCCCTGCCCCTAAGGGCTTACAATATAAATGGGAGGGGGAAGTGATACATGAGGGGTTGGGGTCCTCCATTTGCTGCTCTGATTTGTTCCATCTTTGGTTTTAAGCTGGAAAGTCTTTGAAACCCTAGGTTAGAATTGCATGTTGGGAACCATTGTTTTAGTTAAACATGATCAAGATAAAAGAATGTGTGATATGAATTCCAGTCCTTTTTGATGCAGGGAACAAATTTCCATATTTCATATCTAAATTTAAGAAACTAATAACTCACAGGTCACAGCTTCTTCTTTTTATAGATCAGGAGGACTCAACAAGGACCCAGGCCGAGGTTCTTTTAGCCTTCACGGTGCTTTACACATATTTTGACATCATCTATGTACAATGCACGCTACAACTTTTCTCATTTAGATTTCTACATCGTCCTTCCTAGAAAGTAAATATTGTCTGCAACTTGGCATGTTGTATTTTAGTGATACAACTCCCACTTATATTGTTGGTTGTAAGATATTTTTGAACACCGTCTCCAAGCAACCATTCAAGTTTCCCTACTATTAATTTCAGGCCAAGTTCATGATTCACAGGTTTCTCATTCTGATAACAGGACCACAATTGCTATTGATAAGAAACCAGGAGAATTTTGCAGCTGTATCCAAATACATTTCCAAAGATAGTTTCTCTTCTCAATTTGTTTTTTCACAATTGGAAAATAACACACAAACTATCAGTAAAATACATAGAGATTTAAACATGTTAGTACTTTGAAAGAACTTAGAGATAATAAAATCCACCCTAACTTATCGTAGATGAGTGCTTTCTTATCGCCTTATGTCAACTGCAATTTTAATTTCCCCAACTCGCCTTGTGTTTCCATTGTATGGGAACAATGAAGCTCTTATCTGCTTTCAAACTCTTGCAAAGCAATAGGGTAGAATCCTACAGTCAACTTGTAACAACATGTCTAAAGGGTCCCAAGGCTAAATATATATTAGGCTCCTGAATAGAAAAGGGAATGCAGCAATAAACCCTGCTTTATAATCAGATGCCACAATCTGATCTGCTCTAAACCCTGTTTAGAATTCCTATAGTGACAATAATGTAAAGTGACACTAATTAGTAAACTAAACGCAAATTAGTAAACTAAATGTGATATTGTAGTCCATCACAGAAGCGAACTTGGAGCGGTGGCAAAAGTGGCCATGCTCCAGAAGGAAGGACATTGTCAGCCCCAATTCAGAGATGGTTTTAGGGTCTACAGCTGAGTGATGCACAAATCAACTACATTTTTGTTAATAGTTCAGGTCCTTGAAAGCATTTTTAATGTTTGACGCACAAGTTATTTTAACCCATTCAAGCCTAAAACCATTCCAATTCCAACCACCAATTCTGAGCCCTGATATAGGAGACCTTGGATTGTCCTTTTGTTTTATGATGAAATGGACTTTTGTTTTTCTCTGGTACCTCTCACATTTCACCTGAAACACCCCCCCCCCCCCTTGTTCCCCCC
>NW_017307396.1:518746-534364 GCF_000935625.1 Nanorana parkeri | reverse complement strand
GATAAGCCAACTAGATCCCTCTACTTTTCAATACGGGTTGCATCTTGACTGTGAGATCCTCCGATTTCCATCTCTCAACAATGAAATCCTGGCAGATCTAACTCCTGTACTAGAAATGGGTGTTTTGTAATTGGATCTGTCCCTCTAGGGGGAATTTTCCCCCTGTAAAACCCATCAAATAGACAAGAACTGGGGAATTTCCCTCACTTCCTGTTCTGACACTCATCAAGTAAGCAGGATGATAAATCTTCCAAATGGGGAGAAAGACTGCAGTCCAATTTGACAATGGTTCTAATTCTTTCACAATCCAAAACAGAAAAACATGTTGGACTGGAGTTGGCTTTATTTTAGGACTTTAGTACTGGCAATGCCCGATTTCCCCAGCTGGTGTTACTGTAGGTGATATACAGAATTAGAGTTTCTGTTCTAGGTTTGAGCCTTGTTGTGAAAACAACATCTGTTAGACCCCATTTACATGGGGCCTTCTGGCATTCCTGCATCAAGAACCTACAGATTCTTGTTGCAGGAATGCCAGGTGTCCCCTTCAGATGCGGCCGTGGTACCTATTCAAGAGGGTGACAGCAGCTGCCCACGTACAGTTACATGCGGTTTGGAATAGATGATTTTTATTTATTAAAGGTATTTATATGGTACAGACAATTTTACATATTGTGATTTATATACTGTACATTTACATGAGTTCCTGCCCTCAAGGAGCTTACAGTCTCAAGCCCCTATTGTACAAGCATACAGGTCCAATTTGGAAAGGAGCCAATTAACCTTCCAGCATGTCTTTGGAGTGTGGGAGGAAACCCATGCAAGCACAGGGAGAACAGACACACTCCTTGCAGAGAGTGTCCTGACTGGGATAGGAATTGGCAACTCCCAGTGCTACAAGGCAGAAGTGCTAACCACTAAGCCACTGTGCTGCCCATTACATGTGGACTGCCGCTGGAAATGCGGTTGCTGTTACCCTGTCCTTAGCTTCAATGGGTACAGCGGCCTCATCTCAAAAGGGACACCTGGAATTCCTGGTGCAGGAATCCAAAGGTTCTTGCCAGAATGCGGCATGTGTCCCCATGTGAATGGGGCCTTACTCTGGCACTGCTGCCCCACTCTTTCATTAATTTCACTGTTTCCATTTTACTAGTCATTCACATATTTCAAAACGGCTGTCATTTATTTCTCATAAAATACATGTTTTCAATTAATTTTTCATCCTTTGTTCTATCTCAGCCCTACTGATCTTATACAGCCTCTTTGCAGCCACTTCCTTTCTAAATGCACTCCAGCGACGACTGCATGGCATTTCTCAGAGCGGGATTCCTGATGGTGACAACAGTGGACCACGGCTGTGTAAACTGTGTTGGAATGGACACTTGTAGTCTCCATCAGAGGCCTGTATGGCAAGGTGAAAGCAGAATTCGGAGACAGGGACAGGCCATCAGCACCCTATACACTTGAAAAATGACCTCCATGGCAGGATCACCTAGAACTAATTTAATGAAAGCTGTTGATTAGAAAATATAAAAAATTACTTGTGAAATTGCAATGACATGGTAAAGTTTATATGGAATTTTAACGTTTGGGTTTACATGCACTTTAACTATACTGCCCTGACACATGGAAGTTATTACTGTTTGTTGTTTATACTCCTGTCACAGTCAGTTACTGAACTGTGAAAATAACTGTTCCTTAAAGACTGGCACTGCTATTCATTATAGTAAGGGAGCAGCTTTTCACTTACAATTACCTAAAGAACGTATCAGTGATTGCACATTATTGCAGATAGAGCAAGGTGGGTGAAGAAGTGCACTAATCTTAGAAAGCAGACATTTACCGTATATTGGTGGTGACAGAGCACATTTCAGATAAAATACCAGTTGTGCTTTCTATCTTCATTATTGTCAGTGGAATAATTGGGGCCTTGAGGAGGGTTGTTCCAATCAATGAATGAAGATATGTCTGTTAAAAGTATATATATATATATATACAGATTTGTATATACAGAGAAATTTTACAGAGAAATAGCGGCATTCCCATTTGTAAATTTTACACAATTAACTTTGCAAATCACATAGAAATTGCTACAATTTTCATTTTAGAGCTACCAATCCTTCAGAATGTTTTTTTGGCTGAATGAGCCATTTTATATCTAACAGCTCTAAATGCCCAGACTCCATTAAAAAAAATTAATCCGATGGCAATTTTGAAGTTAAAGTTACTTTGCCATTAAAAACAAACAAAATCAAAAACAAGTCTACCGGCATAAAAAAAAAAGAGTGAATACTTACACTCTTTGCTGTCCACACTGCCAGAATGCTGTACCACTCAAGAGAAATCCCATGGGAAACCCACACTTACAGTAGTACCTAACTTTTCTGTGCTCCACTACTCACAGTGGGTGGTTCCTCCCACTGATGTCCATGCCACTACAGGACATAGTAGTTATGTGAAGGTCAATAGGAGTGTTGCAGAGGACCAAAGAAAATTGGCACCCCCAAAAGTGATGTTTTCCTAGCAGACTAGCAGATGATATCTCTTGTACTGGCTGTGTGAACAGTGGGAAAGGTAGGTATTTAATATCTTTTCATGTGGGTCAACATGGTATTTTCTTTATAGTTAAATCAGTTTATTGTACAGGAAGGCAAAGGTACTAACATAAATACAGGTAGAATGCCGAATGCCGAAGAGCAAAACAGGTGGAGCACAAAAGTCAATACAACATAATCCAAATATAGTAAACATAGAAGAATTATAATGTATGACATAGCAAAGCATGAACAATAAATTCTTGCTAAAATTGTGGAATGCAAACAGTGGAGACCAGGAAAGATCTTGGGCAGTGCAAGAGAAACGAGTACCATATAGCCAGCTATACAAGGGAGAAGGAAGAAATTAACTAAAGTGGAAAGAAAAGAGACAGAGAAGGAGTAGAGTTGAGACAAAAAGAGAAGAAAGGGAAAAGGTAGGTCCAAGAGCGAGGTGCTGCCCGGGGGAGATGAGTGTTAACGTCCCCTCCTTTCTTTGCCGCCGTCCGTCACCAAGATGGCCGGTGGCAGGTAAGAGTGCGTGACGTCATTACACACGTGTGTGATGACGTTGCACTAGCACAATGATGTCAGGCGCAATGACGTCCCAGCGGGGTGTCACCCGACGGCCACTTTGGGTGACACCACACCTAGGGACGCCCCTGAGGTAGGACATAGTAAAAAATGGGTGTGACCTAGAGCGAATTGCTGTGATTAAACAGGCATTGTTTAACAGGTGCGCCTTGATAGTGATATAGTGATCATAGAGGCCAGTGTGAGGAAAAACATGTTTTTTGACCCTGATATAGGGAGCTTCCTGGGAAAAAGCTATAATGGTTTGGAGACAATTTTATTTTAAATGTAAATGATTATATTGATTTTTTTTTTATTATTTATAGAAAATGTTTATCTTTCAATACAGGCTGCACTCATGACCCCTGGTGTCACAGAGCATTATGGGTTTTCTACTGAGAGAACACAGTAGAAGTTGGTTTCTTTCAGATTGTCTCTCATAATTACAAAGCCCAGAGAAGTGGGATGAGTCGGTCTTCTGACTCATTCAGCTGTGTAATGAGCATCAGGTATTGAGCTCAGTAAACAACATGCTTTTACAGCAAAGCAGCTAAGTCTATCTGCTTTGCAAAAGTCGAGTACGACGAAACACGCCAAGGATAAAGGACAGTATTGGCTCCGTCTCTCACACATCATCGTGCTTATACGGCAGAGTGTTTTTATTCTTTGAATCTTGTAAGTGCGGAATTTACTTTGTGTACAATAAATGTTTTAATTGCTGCACTTAGGAGTTTTCCCTCTCTTTCTTTGTTTAAATTTCCCCCCTGCCATCTGGATAAACCCCGGTGGACGGATACTGCATCTACCCGGTACATGAGGGGTTAACCGGAGGGGAAGGAAGGATCGTTGCTTCACCTGATCTTTCGGATCCAGAGTATGGAAACGGATGAGAGAAGATAACCAGAAGGAATCGGTGAAGGGACCCTCTCAAAAGTCACTTCTTCAGTGGATCCCAGGATAAAATCAGGACAGATAAGTACTACTATTCCTCACAAGCTATAGCTCGCTAGTCGGGGCAACATAGATTATTGGTCAATTGACTTTCTCTGACATTAGGATCGACCTATGTGAGGATTTACTAACGGTGTCAGGACATATAAAGAACTTGCTGATTTTTGCCCATTGATTGGAATTATACCCCAGATGTAGGATTATATTCTGAGACCAACTCCCTTTGGAGATTTCTGGCAGGTAGATCAAAGCATTTAACAGCTGAGTGGTATAAGAGGAAAGCCCCCTCTCATTTGGTGTCTCCATATTTGATAGTTTTTTATATTGTTTGCCATATTGTTTATATGATCGTTTTTCATATTGTTTGCCATATTGTTTATATTCACAAGTTTATAAGCTGTATTGAAGATCTTATTACAAGTTTACACTACAACTGTCCCAAACACTAGTGGTATTTGTACCTCCAAAGGATTGGGGGAAACAACACTCAGTCAAATTTTTTACTAATAGTTTTTATTAACACAAGAGAAGATTTGCACAGTAAGAGTTAACACAGGCTTTTCGGAAACAATTTATTTACAGAAGGAATCACTGTATCAATGAATTTATTAACCAACAATGTAAGAGAACATATGTAACAGCTCACGGTCACTTATTAATATATGATACACAGCTGTTTTACAGGTGACACAGTTAATTTATGTACCTATTCTTTCACTTCACATACCAAGCGCAGCATATTATAGACTTCACTGTGGTTCTGATTGCACATTGCTGCAGCTGGTAATTATTGACACACAGTGTTTTTTCCTAGCGCAACTTCTTGTTATCTTTATGCTGGGTTCACACCTAGGCGTATTGAATATGCGCGTTTGTCGCGCGTATTGTGTCGCGCGTTTTTACAGCGATTCGCGGTAAAAAACGCGCGACAAACGTGCGTTTCCGAGGGCTATTTGGCTGTATCCCAATGGAAACGTGCGACCAAAACGCCCCAAAGAAGTACATGTACTTCTTTGGGCGTAGGCCGTTTTGTAGCACGTTCAGGCGGGCTGAAATACGCCCAGGTGTGAACCATACCCATAGGAAACAATGGGATTTCGGTGTTTGAGTGTTTTGCAGAGCATTCGAACGTGCTACAAAACGCCCAGGTGTGAACCAGGCCTAAGTCTAGCCTCGTAAGCATTTCAAAAGGAGCCTAGAGCATTACCTGCTGGCTGACACATATTTATCCAATTAAATCAATAAAAATTAATTTTTTTGCAAATGTGTTCTTAATCCTAAAAAATATATTCTAAAATACTATACACTCCCAGAAAGTGTATGTCAGGGCTAAACAAAACAAAAAAATAATGTTCTGTACCTCTCTCCATTCTATGTATATCTCTTCATATTTTATCCCTTTCAGAACAGTGCAAGTACAGAAAGATAGCTGTTATGGAGGAATGTACTCTAGGCAGAGGAAACATTTCCAGTCTCTTAAACAAAATACAAGTAATGTTTTTTCCAGGCCACAGTAGCATAATTGGTATAGGCATACAACTCAAGCAAAGGTAAGCGGACAAAAGCAAAGATCTTATCAACGGAGTGCCTGTAGAAGCAACGTTCCGTTTTCAAGGTAATATTCCTTATTAGATAGCTGCAGTCCCTGAAGTCCTGAAAGACTAGGATCCAACAGTCTTTATTGACGTTGAAAGGTCATATCACAATGAAAGGCAACGTTTCGGAGGCATCTTCCTGCATGAAGGAACCAATTTGGTTCCAAAACATTTCTTTCCATTGTGATACAACCTTCCAAAATCAATAAACACGGATTGGTAGAGCAGGCAGTGGAGTGTCGATGACTTCTCCTACTTGTGCTTAGAGACACTCTATCTGACACACAGCTAGGTCCGGCTATCCTAATGAAGACCTGCCCATCAACAACCAAAATGTGGTCCACGGAATTGGAAGTCCACCACTCCCAGAAACTCAATCAGACTCCTAGTGAAACCAGCCCCAGTACACAGGGTCAAGGAATATATTCCTTTACCTTAGGGTCTTTGCTGGTATTACCATAAATCAGGTATTTAAGAAACCGTGGAGGGACATCATTTGCATCAAATACTTTTCCTGTCAACTCAGCAGGTTTTACAGTCACCTTGTTACACTGCTCATCTGCTAGAAATCCTAACTTCATGTTTAGACTGACAACATTGGCTGCTCAGAAATCTCAACCAGTGTTGTCAGTCCTCTGGTCTACAGAATAGGAAATTTCATCTATGCCTGTCCCTTTTTGTCCCACTCCACATAGATACATTCATTTCTTTGCCAGTGAAACAATGCTGCTGCGAAATGTATTCTTTCACTTGCATATCAAATCATGCAATTTTGCATGCACAATTGTTAGCATTAATCTTTGTGTCTGTTTTGTGGCAGGGATAGTTTTAGTTTTGCATGATCATGCGGTAAAATGGAGACTGTTTGCTTTTTTTTATGGTTTTCTTTGTTCCACAAATGAGAGCACTCATTTTTGGGGGAATAAAATTCAACCACAGAATTGTCCTAGAACAGTACTAATGGTCACTTTTTTAACACTTGCAGATCTGTTCAGTTAATTACGTAAATTGCATATAGAAAGGTAATCTGTCCCTATCTTGCATTACAAATTCAAGAAGTGACATATTAGCTACCACAAACTATAAGACAGTTTAGATAAATGTCCCCCTATGAGGGAGAGTGTCCTTGGAAGATGCAGTTTGGGGGATGCCTATATCAATATGAACTGAGCTCCCACTAGCTGCCTTTAAAAGACTTTAACAAGCAACAAGAAGTAATAAAAGCCGTTTATCACTGCAGAAACAGGGAAAAAATAGTGCTTGCCCTAGAGGAAAAATGAGAGGTTTGGATAATGCCTGGACATACCCGATAACTGATTTGCCCTATTTTTGGATAGCACAATTAATTCACTGAGTGATTTTTATATTGCTGCCTGCAATTGTTTAAATATTACATACTCAAACTGCTGATTTTCCATTGTGGCTCAAACAAATATGTAAAAATATAAAGGCAACTTCTATAATGTCTCAGTCCAGGTCTGGTTTATCAACTTCATAGACCCTAGTCGCGTTTTCTGTTCCACAAGTTGCCCTACCTGCGCCCTAAATTTTTTTTTTTTTTATATTACAGAACACATGGGCTACCGGTGAGCTCTCCACTCCTCTTCTTTTTGGACTTTGGACACCATTTTGGGAAAACCTTTGCTGCATTTCCCATGGGTAGGATTGAGTATTGTTCAAAACTATCTTCACCCAGAGTCATTACAGTATACAGTATACCCAACAGTCCATTTTGAAAAAAACAGGATCTGTCTGCTTTTCATAGATAATTTCCCAGTACACAAACATTTGACCTGATAAGGAGTCCAAAGGATCACCAGTTTACAGAATTTTACCGTACATTTGGGGACACTCAAACTCTAAAACCCTCAATTCCTACACAAAACTAATATAATGTAAAAATCCAGCCCTGTCTCACCTATAACCTTGTTTCACAATTTACATATTTACTTTAACTATCAGGAGATTCGAGGGAGCGATTGAATGAATATAGAGGAAAAAAATGCTTCAGTGAAACCACTGCTGTGAATAATATCGAATCGGATTGCAATTTCAGTTAAATCCTTTCCCATTGTGCTCTTTTTTGGCAGTGGCACACAGGAACATTCCTTTTCAAAGTTTTTTTTACCTTATTTTGCATTTGCTTCCATATTAAAGGCAGGTAGAGTCAATCTGGTAAGTAGGTCATAAATCATAGTACATATTGCTTCAGTGTATGTATTATATATATTATTATGGAATTTTCAATCGGGCAAAGCATAGATAGCAACTAAATTACAATATATAAGCTGTAGCTACATGAATAAAGAGTGTTTCTTTGCCATTTATTATCATTCTACTTCTACATAATGATATGAACCAGGATTACAAACAATGATGTACTTCTGTTTGCATAGGTATTATGCGATTTAAAGGTATTTGCTTTTGTCTGGTATTTAGAAAGAACAAGAACAGACACATATGTGGCAGCATGTTTGCTAACAACCAGACAACTGTCCACACGCTGTCATGTCAGACTTAAGAAATAACAGTATTGTTAAGAGTACAGTGTAAAATAATAGCAATCCATATTTTAGTCGTCTGGCTTCAAGTAAACCTGGCGCAAACAAGCTACTCTTGAAACTCCTTCCTTCCACCTACAGAGTCTTCCTATCAGTGTTTGTGATGGTTAGCCTCATTGACCAGAACGGGAGCTTGGGAGGCAGGTGTGGACATTCTGGTACCGGTCATTCAGACTACAGAAAGCCTGTGGATAGGGTGGCAGGGGCAGGGGTAATCCTAGCCTTTCTGCAGCCTGAGAAATAGCACCCCCTGGCCTGGCACATGGGTCACACTGTAGCCATGCAAACCGCAGACAAAATACTTAGATACATGTTCATTTTTTTAAAAAACATGCAGCCAAAGATCTGCTATAGTTAAACAGATAGCTAAGGCCCTTTTCACACAGGCAGTCCAATCAGATCCGCCTGTCAGTTTTTTCAGGCAGATCTGATCAGATAAGATCAGATCTGATCAGAATCCCAATGTAACTCAATGGGCAGCTGTATGTAAACAGACATGTGCCAAAGCATATACTATCCTGTTGTACCATCAACCTAGTAATAGTAATACTTGCTATAATTGTTTTTGATAATGCTATCAAAGCTTACTTGAAAAAAATCCCTTTTATGTAGTGAGTGCTGCCTTCTGTCTGCCCATCACTTTCAACAACTTCCCGGATTCCCAATGTGCTTTGCATTTCTTTCCCTGCTGCTTGATGGGACGCAATCCCATCATACATTGCTTCCAACAAGCAATGATAATGTTACATTGTTCAGATGTTGAGTTGTAGTCCTTAAGGCAGGCTCTGTGACAGTTGTGACACAAGGAAGTACATGTTCACAAGGCTGAGTGAAATTGTGTCAGTGCATTGAGGAAGTACATTCTTTGGGCATCTTCAAGTAAGTAAGTTTACAAACTTTGGGATTTTTTTACAGTTATGAGGAGTGGGATAGAACTTATGGAAATTCAAAATAGAAACACAAAGTTGTTTTTATTTTTTGACCATTGTTACCCTTTAATTGTATTTTGTATTTCCTTCATGCTATTTTTTTATATACTCTAGGCCCGTTTTTCACACATTTGAAGCGCATTTTCAGATGCCCTTCAATGCTCAACACTCCATGTTATTCTACTGTGTCTGCTCACATCTGAGCAATGTGCTGTCTCTCAATGCTTAGGAAAACTACTGGTTCATGATCATGCGTTTTTGGCACGGATAGACTTTAATGTTAGCACCTGAAAAATGTATGTACTGTGTTTTTTTGCGCAATTTTGTGCAAACGACCATCTTCTCCTCCTAGTAACTAGCTTTCCAAGTCTAAAAATGCACAAAAACGCATGTGAAAAGGCACAAAACAAAGTGGTCCATTCACTAAGCTGCCGCAGGCAGCCGAGTGAATGACCAACCTAAAGCAAAGTGAGCCGAATGCTGTTCGGCTATTCACTTCAGGCTGGCACGGCCTGAAGGCTGACACCGAGCCGTGTCAGAATAGAGCAAAAAACTAATTTTTGGCCATAGGAATGCATTGCTAGATTCCTATTGGCTATTTCAATTTGCAACAGCCAATAGCAAACTATCTATTGTACCCACCCTCTGCTGCTGTCAAACAGTAGTGGGAACCTGATGCAGAACTGCAACAGAGGGCGGGTGCAATGCTAGTTTGCTATTGGCTATTGCAAATTGAAATAGCCAATAGGAATCTAGCAATGCATTTCTATGGCCAAAAATGTGTTTGTTTTTCTATTCTGACACGTCTCCGTGTCAGAATAAAAAAAGAAAAGAAAAAGCAGTGCTTCTCTCCTTGGCGGCCGGGAGCGGGAGACTGCTTCGTGAATAGACCCTAAAGACTTTAAAGGAGAACTATGGGGTTAGGGCTTTTCCCCATAGTTCTCCTTAGGGTAACGTGAGGACACAAACTAGCGTCCTCCCGTCACCCTAAGCTCAGTATACCGCGAGCTGCAGCTCGCGGTATACTGAGACGCCGCAGCTGAATGTATCCCGACAATTATGTCTGAATCCGCCCAGCTGCGTGAGTGACAGCTGGCTCTGTCTATCTAGAGGCAGAGCCAGCTGTACCCGCCCCCTCCACCGTCCGTTCCGCCAGTCAGCGCTGGAGGATCGGAGCGGGGAGGGGGGAATCCAGTCCATCCCCTGTCACGGCAGAGAGCTGTGACAGGATCGAGAAGTGAATGAACAGTCTCATTGTCACAGGTCGGCTAGAACTATGAGATGAGTGAAAAGCACTCACCTCATAGTTCTCCTTTAACATTCAAGTGTTAGGCACAGTAGCCTAAAGGAAAATAGAAATCACATCTACAGCAGATGCAATGCAACTTATCCTGATTCAGCAAGTGGAAAACTAGTGAAAATTGTTTAGTAATTTGCATGTATTTAGTCACACAATTATCTGGGCTGCTGACTTTCGCTAACAACAACTGAATAATCGACTGCAAAGCACCATGTTACAGGAAGGGAAATTAAGCTGTGCTGACAAATCCAGCTGCATGCAGAATGGAAGCAGAAGTCGCTGACATTGTCTCCTCTGTAAGCCATAGCACCAGTTTGTGCCCCTTGAAATGTCAACAGATCTACATATCTCAGCCATCTGTTTCCCCAACAACAAATGTTACACTAATGGTTATAGCAAGGGTACAGTAATGCTTATAATACAGAGAGATTCAGAGATCAGATGCATCAAGCACTGTGCACACTCCCTGGAGGAAATTTACATAACTAGGCTGGAAAATGTACATTAATAGAGCATGGGCTCAGGAGCACAGGCATTGTTTAATCCACATTTTTGCATTAGATATCAATATGTGTGTATTTGTAATGAAAGGAAACCTGAATTTCTAAGTCATGGGCCTGGAACAAGTATGGGCCTGCAATAAGCAGGGCCGGATTTACTCTCCCTGCCGCCCCAAGGCTAAGTTCCGCGATTTGCCCCCCCGTGCCGCGCTAACCACCCCGCGCTGCGATCAATAGAGAATGGCAACCAGATGGCAGGGGTTAGTTTCAAATTTTTTTTAATGTTTCTTTATTTTTTTTAACTTTTTATCACTTTTTATTTCTTTTATTTAATTATTTCTTCTTATTTTTTATTTATTTAATTATTTTTTTATCAATTTAAATTTTTTTAGACCTAACTTTATTGCTATCACACAGGAGAAAACAATCCCCTGTGTGATAGCAATTGGAGGTGACAGGTTCTCTTTATTGACCCTGTCACCTCCACTACAGGAGTTCTAGCACAGCACTGTGCTGGAACTCCTGTGACAGGTGAGAGAGGAAGAGCACAGCTCTCCCCTCTCACTGTCTACATGGATCGGCAGGGTTACCTTTTACCCTGCCGCTCACTGCAGTGAGGAGACGGACTCGGCGGCGGAGCCAGGAGGATAGAACCAGAGGAGAGAGGTAAGTGCAGGGGGAGGGGAGGAGGCTGCAGACTGTTTACATGTGATCTTGGCGACATCGCCAAGTTCACATGTAAACGAACAATCGGCTGCCTCACTCTACATTTAGTCCTGCTTGTGCAAAGCAGGACTAAATGTAGAGAGGGCAACCTATCGCCCGACGGCCGGAACTTCCCCACAAGGACACCGCACTCTGCGCCCTGCCGCCCCGGGCCTCGGTGGCCTTGTGGGGAATCCGGGCCTAGGAGTTCTCACTTTATTCCAAAATTCTTATTTGCACACTTATTCCAGGCAACCAACTTAATATACTCAACCCACAGACTAGTATTCTTAGAAGGAAGTCAGCAAAGGTTTCTTTTAAAAAAGACCTCCAGGAAAAATTGGTATTAACCCTTACAGTGGGGCTACCCCCCGCACTGCAAGGGTTACCTGCTTGTTTTTTTTCTAGGTTAAAAAAAGTTATACTCACCTGAACTGTGGAGCTGGCTTGCTCTTAGACCGGTTCTTCCAGCCTTTCTCCCCCTCCGGTGCAGGAACACTCCAAAGCTGCAGCATAGAAGAAGGCTTCAGAGACGGAGGAAGTTCAGCGGTTTGGGTGAGTGTAACTTTTTTAGCACTTAGACAAAAGCGTACACTTAACCCTAGCAGTGTGGGAGTAGCCCCACTGCAAGGGTTAATAAAAGTTTTGCTTGGAGTTCTTCCTTAAATGTGTGATGGATACTGCAGTCATGAAATGTGGGGCTCTATGTAAAGGGTGCCTACAATATTTGTCTTGTTCCACCACCATTAGAGCAACAGAGGTCCTGTTATGTTCACGTTAAGGGACCGGTAGCTGGATGGGAAAGGTATTGAGGCTGATTCACACGAGATGTATTTGGGCTGCGCTGGCTGCATTTTCCAGCATAGCCCCAATGCACTGGCTAGGCAACAGCCTTGTTGCAATTGTCTCAGATCACACCACTGCAACGTGTGCAGTACTTTTCTTTAGTGCAACCGCATCGCGCTGTGGTGGTAGAACTGCATGAAATGTAATTTGTGACTTTGCAATAAAGTTCTAAAAACAAAAACATACAGTGCGATGCAACGGTATCTTTATCTGTTTTTATCTCATTGTACACCAGCAACCGTTGGTTTAGCTGGTGTAAATCATCCATTATTCTGCTGAGGCCGTCCTTGAAGTAACACCTTTTATGGAGTAATGGAGACACCTAGGCCTGCCAGGTGATAATTCAAAAGAGTTTCCCCATCCTGAGGGGACGAAGAGGTTGGGACTGTGCTCCCTTAAATATTTTTGGGTGATAACTATCAAAGGTGGGATTTTCTCTCACTGCTCCCTTCTTACTGTGTCTGTTGGACAAGAAGGAAAGGAATAAACTTGAAAATTGTGGGCTAAACAGTGACTTCATCCAAACAGAGCATTGAAAGGGCCCTGCTCCTGAAAGCTTACAATCTGAAAGGAGAGGCGAATGATACAGAAGGTAAACTCAGTAACGACAGAGCAGGAAAACAGAAAAGGAAGTCTAAAGCGCTACTACCCTTGCAGGCAGGAAGTGTTCAGGCCTGGGGGGCATGAGGTTTGCTTGCGTGTATAATCAACGGCGTTGGGATCTCTGCGATGGAGAGTTGATTGTAGTTTCTCCTTTCGAGTCCTCGTCCCCTTTTCCGGTAGAGCGCAGCCACGGATAGGACTCAGGTCACAAAACTTTCCAAACTCAGTAACTTGTGCTGCAAGTCCAGGTACCCAGACAGCGACAATCTACTTACAACTATCAGAACCCAGTTTTGTAAATCAAGCATATAACTTTATGCAGGGTCACAACAAAATGTGCACGCCTAATAAAATAAAGTATAATAAAGTTTTATGATCTTTTCTTGGCTATCAACTCATCCAGGACAACTATTAAACTCTCGCAAGTGAAGGTACATAAAGAAGACTGTATATATGAACTACTATACGTATGTGTTCTAAACATGAGGGTAGTGAAAGAAAACAAAACCTTTCGTGACAGTTGTCCTTTAAAAAAGCTAGCAAATTTAAAAGTGACACTAAACTCAAGAGTTAAATCTTAAAAATGCAAAACTGTATTCTATTTTTGTATCACTCGGCTGTAGATTCTCAACTCAATTCATCTCTGAATTGGTGCCGACACTGTCCTTCCTTCTGGAGGGTGGCTACTTTTGTTCCCCATGGTCCCTGTATGTGTTGTAAAGTAGTCACCACTCCACGCTCGCTCCCGTGATGGACTACAGTCATGTTTAGTTCACCCATTTGTATTGAGATTGTAGTCCATCACAGGAGTGAACTTGGAGCGGTGGCTACTTTATAACACACACAGGCACCATGGGGAACAGAAGGAAGCACAGTGTCGGCACCAATTCAGAGATGATTTGAGGATCTACAGCCAAGTGATACTAGATATATATAAGATATATTTTTGTTAATAGTTAAGGTACTTTAAGGTATTTTTAAGATTTAACTCCTGCGTTTAGTGCCACTTTAAACCATATTTCTGGGATCCAGCTACAGGCAGGATGTGAAATAAGACATGGCAGATTGAAAGAAAGTCAGGTAGTCTGGATTGTTGGGTGAATCTGTTTTTTCCAAACACTAAAAGCACACGTTAATTACAGACATCACTGTTTTCATTGCATTCTTCCAGCAGCTCGGCACTGAGAAGCATAAATCATTGTCACGTTGTAGACAGTTCCCTATTAGTTAAAATCAAAGCCAAGCCAATCTGACATTTTAAATGGAAATTTAAAAGTTATCCAAAGGAGCAGCTTGATAAAGGAAATAAGAAGCTCAAGTTATCTGCAGTCTGTGTCTCTTCAGACTTGGTCTTCATTTACTAACATGGTAAGAAAGATATGCATTTATCTCCAGCAAATTATGTTTGTTCTGTGAGAGCTATGAAAGCTGATCTGTGTTTGAATACTGTTGTTTAGTGCATTTTGCTGCTGTTGCACTGTTATTAAACTGAACCTGTACTTTGCCCATGTATTCTGACATTCTCTGACGCTGGTTGTTAAAATACGTTTGCCGGTAGAGCAGATCCATGTGAATAATCCTACAGTGTGTGGTCAGCTTTACTCTACCTGTTTATTTACCAAGTGTATCTACTGACCTGTGATGCAGTATGTTTGTTTTGACCTTTTCAATTCTTGCTGCTGCTCCCTCTGCATCCCTGCACTGAGACATGCTATGAGGACAATGTATTAACGTTCCTTTTTGGAGAATACCTAAATTTTGATGGTTCACTGGATCTTATTTGTTTCTGCTATTCAATATATGGACTCCCATATACCATTAGGGCCTATTCACACTAGCCCATCTGCTAATACGCTCCATTTTAGTGGTTGGGCTAGTGTTGTGGCAGCTCCAGCAGTGTATTGCGCACACTCAGAGCTGTCACTGTGTAAATTTTTGTTTACTTTCTTGGTAGTGTACAATGTGCACACTCCATTCAGGTCACACCGCAGTGACCTATTGTGGCATCCAGAAATAAAAATCTGACAGGGCTTCTAACCTTCCCCACTCTGCTAAAGAAAAAGCATCTTATTTTGGTCTGTGTTGGAGAGTTCCCTGCACTTCCTGCCTGGTAAAACATTGTCAACAGGACAGAAATGAGGCTTTACTGTACAGCATGGGTGGGCAACTCCGGCCCTCCATTTGTTGTGGAACTACAAGTCCCATTAAGCATTGCAAGACTATCAGGCATGATTCCCACAGGCAGAGGTATTTGGGATATGTAGTCAAAGCACAGCTGGAGGGCTAGAGTGGTCCACCCCTGCTATACAGTATCTCTCTAGCGGCGCCTTGGAAAGCAGTAAAACCTGACGGGGTTCCAACCCTGCCTAACTCTATCCAAACCTAGGAATACAGTTTTGTCTGGCCATACACGCAGAATGTGCATATTGCTTGCCATAATGCATTCACTACCATATGCACAGAGCCGGCGCTACCATATAGGCAGGTCAAGCATCTGCCTGAGGGTGCCGGTGGGGGGGGGAGA
>NW_017307396.1:497784-518720 GCF_000935625.1 Nanorana parkeri | reverse complement strand
CCTTTCTCTTCCCGCCGGAGATCCTCTCAGGAGACAGTGTAGGCAAAAATCCTTGCACCGGCCCTGCATATACACTACAAATTTAGGCAATTTCAACCACTTTTGCCCAGTGTTCAATCGCAAACATTTGAAGGGATCAGTGTACCCTACATGAAGTGTTCTTATTGAAACTATGAAATAACCAACATTGTTATTTTAGGTTGCCTTGATCTGTATTGATTGTTTCTGCAAAAGCTGCTGTCAGTATGGCTAATAATAAGATTTTGGTGGGGATCATGTTATTTTAAAGGGGTTAGGAATGGGTAGAGAGAACATTTCTGGGCTATGTTTCATTTTTCAAATTTTTGATGTTGAAATCCCCTCTGCCAGAGCTAATAGTACTGAGCGCCTTGTGTTTAAAAGAAACATGCTGACAATTGAATCAACTGCTGCTTGCCCTCTGTCTTTCGTTGCACAAATGACGACCTGCTGCACAGCCCACTGGTTATCGCCTTCTCCCAGAACATGGACCCCAAGTAGGCCGCTGGCACCATGCTGTATGATTTCCTCAGTTCACATGGTGCCCTCCTACACTGCAGACATGCACACTTCTTTTCCTGGGCAGTATGCATTGTGGGGTCTGCTTGATTTGGGGGTATCGCAAACAGTCCACTTTTACTGGGTACATTTGTGAGCAGACAGCACACGTTATAGGAAAAAAGCAGCTGGGAACAGCAATTAAAAGGGGCGCTGGATTGTTTTTATAGCTGCTGCTGGATGGAGGACTACATATAAACGACCATTTAACCTTTGGATAACAGGATACTCCATGTGTGGAAAAGCAAATAAAGAAGAGATGAGTTATTTTTTTTCGTCCCCGGGAAGAGCGGTGATTTCTGTAGAGCTCTGTGTGTAAAAACAAAGAAGGAGCGTCACTACTTATCTGGTTCCATTCTTTAGCTGCTAGGCTGCACAGCACTGCCTTCCATACATCTCTGGGCACATGGAGGCTGCAACAAAGTTATGTAACTACACCCAGAGACTGACTTTGTAATCTCCTTAAATATTTAAAATCAAACAAATGTTCAGAAAATTATTTTTTTTCTAATGAAATTCTACTGGAGTATGGCCAGCTTAACACAGCCCACTGTCTCCATGCACCTCACAAACTTCTCCTCTTCTGGGAGTGTCCTATCACCTCCCTACATAACCTTTTATATAGCAGCTGACTAGAGGAACAAAGGGGAATACTATAGAGTATCAGTTGAGTGACAGCTCTGAATCTGCCATGGCTGTTGACATCACATCTAAGATAGCAGCACCCATCTGCAGTCTTAGGCCTTTTGGATGTCTACACAAGGGAGACTTTTAAAGGTAAATAACATACATAAAATACACATATAATCCTAATGGAAGATTTGTGTTGAAAGGAATGGTCTGGTGACAGGGTCTCTTTATTAGTTAGCTCCCTTATGACATTATTTAATCTTTTCATTGTAATAGTTATTTTGTATCATTAGTTGAGGTGGAAGATGTGATCATTTCAGAGCTGCATCAGTACTTCTATGTGGTCTTTATTGCCAGATAGTATGAGCAATTGGCACCTACCAGAACTGTGTATAGTCACATCTGGTTTATATTGGGCCATCTTCAACTGAGAAATGTCTAGCAGTCGCATTTGGAGGTGTATGAGTAATGGAAGTAGACTGTGTACTTTTTGTAATGTTTTTATTCTTTCATATTAAGGTGATGTTGCTAAATTGAGAGTGAAGGAAGATTCTTATTTTGGCTGCTACTCAGCTTCATTACCTGTGACATATTTAAAAGCAGCATCTAGAGCTGCCAGCTAGCGAAAACACAACATTTATATACAGTGTTTAACATCAAGATGCCAGCATGATCAATGTGAAATAGCATTTCCAAAGAGATGTTTATTTTACAGTTTATTTCAAGTCTGTGGATGAAAATATTTACCAAGACAAACACTAGCTCATATACAAGTTATTCACAGCTGTGGATTTTAATGACGGGTCCCTGGCCCATAAGTATTTATATTCCTATGGTTTATTGTGCCTTCATTCACAAAGCTCCCCAGTGTAAATATATAATTCTTAACATTATGCTACCGTTTAACTTGCTGGACACCAGATCTACAGTACTTATGGTGGAGTTTAAAAGGACATTTTCAACATACATACCCCTCAACTTTCTAAGATGAGAAAGAGGGGAGCCTATTAGCTCAATGTACTGAGGCAGTAGTCCATTAAGAATTTATATGCCAAAAATGACTGGTTAAACCTAGTATTGTTTTTTTCCACCATTACCTTTCCTTTACTATGGAATTTGAAAATAGCAAGCACGGTAACTGAGAGATGGGGTGAAGTTTTTAGGACATAATAACACTTTTGTTGTAGGTAAATAGAACATTTTTATAGATATTTGTACATCAGACCAAAAAGAGGGACAACTGAAGAGGAAAGAAGGACAGATGGGTTAATTTCCAAATAAGGAACAGTTGGGAGGTATGTAAATATGGAAACTGGCATTGCTAAAGCAATCAATCGGTGAAATGTCTACTAAAGTCTAAAACTAGACATACACCAGTAGAATTTCAGTTATCTCCTTTTTAAGGCCCTTTTTACATGGGCGCATTTAGTTCTGACCAGCAGGAGATCCATGCATAGATTCCCTGCTGACTAGAGCACTATGGAACGGACGTCACCATTGTAAAATCCGTGTCCATCTTGAAATGGAGGAAAAAAATGAAATTACCGGACCCATGTTGGTCTATGGGGAGTCAGATATAAACAGACATGTGCACGATTCTGTCAGATTACCCCCAATCCGCCACAATTAGGTCTGCCAAAACAGAAGTGATGTCACTGGTTGCCAGGAGGTTAGCAGGATGCTGAGCCAGGAGGGGAGATGCAGAGCCTGCAAAGGGCAGTCACTCCACCACCAGCCCTCCACTCCCCCGCCTCAGGCAGCAAAAAGGCTAGGGACACCACTGAGTACAATCATTGTACTCAGTGGTGTCCCTAGCCTTTTTGCTGCCTACAATGCAAGGTCTGCTTATAATGTCAGAGCCCCTTTCGCTTTTAAAATCTGTTGGCTGATAGCATCTGCCTGGAAGCAGCATGACTTCACCCTCGCCAGAGGATTTGGCTAAGATAGGTATAAAATCTACCTTTTTTCTTTACATGTACCTTTTGACATGCTATTATACAGTGATTTTTACAAGGGGAGGGGGCCCGGACATTAAAAGTAAACCTTGCACTATAAAAAAAAGTAAAGTATAAACAAATGATGACAAAAAAGTGTACTAGCATTTTTCTATCCTGGAGGCATGTATGTTTGATGGTTTGATTGATTAAAGTTAAATGTCATGTATTTAACCAAACATTTAACGATTGCATTGACACATGCCTCTTTTGCCATTACATTGGTTTTCAGTTCTCAGCACAGAAGTTTCTGTCTGAAAAAAAAAAATAAGTGCCGACTGCAGGATGCTAATCGGTGCATCAATATGCTTCACGCTCATTCAGGGTGACCTGTTACATACTGACTTGTAACCCCTCTGGTGTAAGTGTTTCTGCAGCTCAAGAAAAAAAAAATATGTTTAAAGTAGAAGCAGAAGTCAGTAAAATAAAAAATAATTGTGAGATATGGATTTTTGGCAGAAAAGACATTGAAAGTCGCTTCTGCCAAAACAATTCTCTCTCTCTTCCCCGGTGACTTTTTTTATTTTCAGTGTACACTGTACAGTTCACAGCTGATTTACAGCATTTCTAGGATCCATGAATGGGCCGGGTGCCAGGGAGGATGTAACTCCTGCGCGCATGTGCAGGAGTTACACTCAGTGGCCATCCAGTGGCCAAAGAGGATTTCCAGGAACTCGGAAGTGTCGATGGTGGAAGGGACAGAGCTGGGAACTGAAGAACAATTCCACAGTGGTGGAGAACAGCACACTTGTATGGTAAAGGCATATTCGAGCATCACTCAGCTGTAGATCCTCAAATCATCTCTTAATTGGTACTGACACTGTCGTTCCTTCTGCAGGGTGACTACATTTGCTCCCCATGGTTCCTGTGTGTTTTAAAGTAGCCACTGCTCCAAGCTCACTCCCATGATGGACTACAATCTCACGTTTAGTTCGCTAATTTGTACTGATGTTATAGTCTATCACGATAGACTATAATAAAAAAATATTTACCCTAAAATCAAATTTATAATGTGACTGTACAGTTTTTACATGAAGGATTGCAGATTCTCCCTCTATTGCTTGACTATCTGTATTATAATTTTAACCCCCGTGATTAAAGTGGACCTTGCAGTAAAATGCAATGTCCGCTTACACTGTCTGGACCCCCTCCCCTTCACAAATCACCAACTGTTAAGTAAGGTATACATGGGTAGATTTTCGCACGAATGTTCGTACCTAAAAATCGCGTTGTAACTATTGATAATACTAGGAATGCACCAATACCGGCTTTACGGTATCGAGTAGCGATATTTTTTTCCAGTACTCGCCGATACCAAATATCAATACTGGAAGTCCCATTAAGGAAGCCGTGTAAGGACTCGCTGCCCAGCTTCCTGATTAGCCGGGAAGCCGTCTCCATGCTCCCTCGTCACCACAAGCATGGAGCCGGCTTTCTGGCCAACCAGGAAGCCGGGGGCAGGTAATGACTCACCGCCTGGCTTCCTGATTGACCAGCTTTCCGACCAATCAGGAAGCCAGGTGGCGAGTTATTACACTCTGCTCAGCTTCCTGATTCGCCAGGAGGCCAGCTCCTTGCTCCTTCATCACCAAGTGACGAGGGAGCATGGAGCCGGCTTTCCGGCCAATCGGGGTGCCTGGTGGCGTGTAATATCTCACTGCTTAGCTTCCTCATACCGGAAGTTCAGGTATTGAGATAAGCATTCGGAGCAGTACTCGCCAAAAAACTCAGTATCAACAACGATACCGATACTAGTATCGGTATCGGTGTATCCCTAGATAATATCATCAGCGGCTTAGCGGTTGCCGTTTGAAATTTAGTTTGATTTCCGTTTTTATTTAGCATTTAGTTTTGGAATTAATGGAATTTTGTGAATGAAAACATTTTCCAACATGCTCCTTTGTTTTTTCGTCAATCATCAATTTCAACGATTAGAAAGTCAAACAAATGTTATTGGATCAATTTCATTCATTTGAAATTCCTACCGTGTATACCCAACTTTAGTAGGTGTAAGATGACCCTGTAAAGAGAAAAGGTAAGATTTATACTTATCTCCTTCCTGTCTTCTATGGCGCCTAGGCGAGGATGAAGTCACACACCTAGATCTTGTGCAATACAGAACAGCCAATATCTTGCAAGAAGATGCAACGAACTGGAGTGTCTTCTTGCGAGATTTCGCCTGCTTGGTATTCCCCAAGAATCTTTCCAAAAGTACAGTAGCGTCACACCGAGTGATGCCAAAGACAGAGGTAAGGTAAATATAATTATTATTTTTTTTACAGGTACACTTCACACCTACTAACAGTAGGCAATTTTTAAAGGGGAGGGATCAGGACAATTTAAGGCAGATCCAAGGCCAGCTTTAACAAATACTAAAATGTACAGAGATTGCACAGTTTTTTTTATAGTTCAAGAATTGTTATTAAATTTCAGTAGCAAAATACAATAAACATAACAAGGTAGATATTAATCAGAAGAACATAGAGACAAAGCACAACAATACATAATATCTAAAATGGCAAAGAAGTATCACCAAAGCAAAAGCAATGTAGTAAAGGTTCAACACATGAGTAAGCTGTCTTACTGCATTGTTAGTGTTAGAGTTAGTGAAACGTCTCAATTCCATTGTTTTTAACCAAGCGCCAGGCTCGTAAACTTACCATTGCGCAGCACCACTAAGTAGGAAGCAAAACCTGCATATATAATTAGAAAATATTATTGTCTTTGTGTACTGTACATATAAATATATATCCACCTTACCAACGGTTCAGTGTCCACCGTCCCTCCCTGCCAATCTCTCCACTGTCTCCCAATTGCCCATAAATACAATTCAAAATACTAATAACTACATACAAAGACATCTACAACTTTGCCCTCAGCTACATAACCAACCTCATCTCAAAATATCACCCAAACTGTCCTCTCTGCTGTTCTCAAGACCTCCAGCTCTCTCATCACCACCTCCCGATCTGTCCACTTATCTCCTACTCTGTCAACCTTTAGGCGATCCTTGAAAACTCATCTCTTAAGGGAAGCCTATCCCACCTCAACATAACTGTCCTTTCATTATCCAACACAGGGGCGTAATTAGAAATCACAGGGCCATATAGCAAAATTTTGTATGGGGCCATGTGATTTCTAGTTACGCCCCTTGCAGAGCCCATCTGTGATCCCACACAGCCCATCTGAGAGTGATACTCTATGGTGGGCTCTGCAGAGTCTCAGGTGGGCTAGTCACACCCCTACACACCTCTGACCTGTCAGCCCCAATCTTCTGTCAGCCTCATCCACCGCAGGGCCCCACCTCCTCCACGGTCGCTGGTGGGCCCCACCTCCTCCTCCGCTGACAACGCCGGGCCCAGCCTCCTTCGCCTCCGCTGACGGCTGTCACTGACTCAGCAGTGGCTGTGAGGAGGAACGCACCACAGGTTGCCAGTGATCTGAACAGAGGCGCGTTCCTCCTCACAGCCGCCAGTGACAGCCAGCAGCATGCGATGTCATAGCAACCCAGGCGGCCCAAACGGCATCACCTTTGTTTCTCATCCTGGCCGGGCCCCATAGCAGCTGCCTGGGTGGCTATGGCAATAGTTCCACCACTGATCCCATACAATTATTACCTTTTGTTTCACAGGGCCCTCCTAACCCTATTGTTCTAAAACTGTATTGTAACTGTGTACTGTACTGTCTCCTACCATTTTGTAAAGCGCTTTTTATAATAAAAAATATATATACTGTATATATAAAAACTGCATGTACACATAAGATTTTTTAAAAACATTAATACACACTGATAACATGATTTACAATAAGCTGATCACTTTCACGTGTGTATCAAAATATGTTTAAAAGATTACATTATTCTGTTAATTCAGAACTAAAACATTTGCACTGAAATAATGGCACTCACATCCCACCGAAAATAAATGGGTATCATCACTATATTGGATATCCTCTGTTACTTTTTCAAGACTGAAGAAAACACACATTGCATAGTGTTTACTTATTATCCAGCTATTGAATACTAATTTTGTAGAATCAACTTTCCTATCTGCTAAGTCTATGCTTAAAAGACAAAGCAAAATTTAACTGGAAGCCTGTGAATACTCTTTTATCCATTATCTTTAATGAACCATTAGCAAAGACAAAACATACAACAATTCCTTGAATACTAATCAGAAGTTCAACTTGTGCAATGTGTAATACTCGCTCTATGTGAAGCAGTTGGAAAATATCCCTGCGGTGAGCGATATTAAAATCTTGAAAGAATTAAATTATATTATTTTCTCCTGGAGCAGCATGAAAATAATAATGAAACATTTTCTTATTGATACACTATAATAAGAGTGTATGCATAATCACATTTAGGTAAGGTAATGTTCAGCTGATGTCATGTATTTATATTCATAAATAAAGCAAATGAAATGTTGATTTTCATTCTTTTGTTGAAATAGAAAGAAACTATTTTAAGGCAGAATTAGGAAATGTGTAATGTGCAAACAATAGGAACAGATAGCCTTAGTTCACCAGTACGTGAAAAAAAGACTTGCTTTAGATATTTTTATGTAATTCTTTTTATCTTATGTTATCTTTTATGCAGAAAGACCTTTCTTCTGCTGTAGAACGAGGATATTGTTACAAAATAATAAGCTGTGGAAATGCAGCCAATTAATACCTTTATCAAAGCTCCTTGCAGTTGGAGAGAAAACTTGATACCTGGCAGAGGCGTAACTAGGAACCTCAGGGCCCCGGTGCAAGAAACCATGAAGGGCCCCCCACTCCACCCCTCCCCCATAAAAAATGTTGGTGAGTTGGCAGTTACCGGGGTAGTCTCAAAACTGTGACCAACACCCCCTCTCCCAGCCAAATCAGTGACAACAGTTGTGGCGGGGGTATTTCCCCGCATTGCAGCTATCTGTCACAAAGGGGTGGAGGGGAAATATCCCTGCCGCAACTGTTGCCACTGATTGGGCTGGGAGAGGGGGTGTTCGTTACAGTTTTGAGTGGGCTTGGGCAAACTGGGTTTTCACCAATCCCAAGCTCATGTCTACTGAGGTCTCTACCTATCTCCATTGGAATGCACTGGGTGCCTAATCAGCCAATCACCAGTGCTATCACATGGGAGGAATGCATATGAGTCACATGGGCACCCATATTGGAAGTCACTTTCCTGGAGGAATGGAGTGGCAAGAGAGAGAAGGTACGGTAGGTATAAGCAGCTGGGGGAAGGGGTTACCATTAGATTGAACCTATTGCTTTGTCCTCCTTGACCAATGCACAGATTCACATTAAGCTGACTCTTATCCCTAAAAATAACTCTAAGGGCCCATTTACACTGTAGCACACTATCACACATCATGGTTAGCATGCAGTGCCGTGTGCTAGGTGTGTTGCATTCCGATTCATTTGAATGGCACCCCCAACGCGTGGTACCGCAATACTTGCTTTGCTGTGAAAAAAGTAGTGCATGCTAAGCCCGCTGTTTGATAACATGCACTAAACGCATGGTAAAATGCACTTAGTGCAACACTATCATGTAAATGGGCCCTAAAGGTCAAGCAAAATGTATAGCTGTGTCATGGCGCTAACCATCATATTATCACAAATACCATTGCAGTGTTCACTTCACAAATGTCATGCATGAAAGTCTTTGTACATACATAAATCTCTACACAAAACGATTAGCTTTTACAAACATCTGTGAACATTATATAAGCTTTCTATAACTCTATTAAAAAATAACTATTTATTTTCCTGTTGCTTTACCAAATACAAAATCCAAGCATTTATACCAGCAAGGAAAATGAGCTTACAAACTGAATGCGTCTGCTTTCCTAATACTGACTCTAGGAGCGGATGTTTTCAACAAGGACCACTGTGGTGTGATTTCCTTATAAATATACAGACGTGGGATTACATGCATGCAATCCCAGATCTGCAGTAAAACTTTTTCTTCTTTGAAAATGAGGACATCTGTGTTATTTTTAGAGCAAATGGGAGGATGATTATGCCAAGTGCAATGTGAATGTTTGTACAGATATATTTAAAGTGATTTTTTTTATCCCTGTGTTTTAGCTTTCCCTTTCCCACATACCCACATGTACACGTCTGCTTGTTAAAAGGCTGCTTCTGGAGGTTTTCACTTAGGAAGGGAAGTGTCAATTCACTTGTAATTTATTACAGTTTTGGGCAGTCTATTTAAAACTTCTCTGAAGATAGTTCTGAAGCAACTGCAGTGAATTCCTTTACATGAGGTTTGCTGACCTTGTTTTAACTCTGTCATTGTCACAAGCGCCTCAAAAATATAACATGAATAATAAAAAGACAAAAAACCTTGGTATATGTTCCCCTGGACATACTCAGTAATGGGAGTGATCATGTCATCTGTGCAGAGAAATGAGGCAGAAACTTGGATAGGAGATTGGTTATGGATGTAGTATATTTGGACTTTGTTCATAGTGTATTTCCTCTTTTTGCAGCCAAATTGGGATAGCACCTACTGTATATTACCCGACACAAAAAAAAAGCCGCACTCCATGGATCTTCTGACTCAAATCCACACTTTATATCCGTTTATTTGACAGATACACTAGACAAACGCTCCCCAAATCCTCTCACGTGTTTCACCACCAAGGCTTAGTCATAGACATCTCTATGATTAAGCCTTGGAGGTGACAAACATGAGAGAATTTGGGGAGCATTTGTCTGGTGTATCTGATATATGTACAGAAATAAAGTGTGGATTTGAGTCAGAAGATCCATGGAGTGCGGCTTTTTTTTTCTGTCGGTATTACTACAGGTGAAAGTGCACCTTTCTTTTGCCAGCACCCTAGAGACCTTTATTGTGGGAATCCATACGCAGAATCCGAGTGGTGAGTGCTTGTGTAGTGCTGTTGTCCTACTTTATATTTGTTACATGTTTCGAATCCCATAGCATAACTTACATTTTTTTTGCAGCTTACCGATTTTTAGATGCTCTTTCTGCTAACTCCAGTACTGAAAAGTCCTTCTTAGTTCTCACTGTCTGGGGGGTTGGGGAAAGTTTTGTTTCAAATAACTGACCCTGTCTGTACTGTGTTGGCAGATTTGATTATTAGATGTCATTTACCCCAGCACTTGGCATGTTTCGCTAAGTGTACATTCTTAAAGTGCAACTCTAAAGCCAAAACATTGTATTTCTTAGTTTTAGATAGAGTGGATAGAGAATAGAACACATGTCAAGTTTGTATTGCTGTCTGTGTCCCCTTTAGGGAGATTCATCCCCTCTATTTGTCCTGGTGACCGTTATCACTAAAACTGAAAGAAAATACCAAACTTTGGGTTGTCATCAGAACAGGAATAAATAGGAAATCTTCCAATGAGTAAACTTATTGTGGTGACCCTTGCTTGCCCTCTCTTTGTAAGGATTTCCTCTCAATTCCTGTTGTGACTATTGAAGAGGAAATTAAGGGAAATTTCTCCATTGGGACACACATGGCAAAAAAAGCTGGCAGGGGTTATAACCCTCCCTTACTCTATCCAAAACCCAAAAAATGCATTTTAGATTTTTTTTTAGAAGGTGGGAGCCACCTCACCTGGGATTGGCTGCAGAACATGTCAATCAGGGGAAAAGAATGGCAGAAGTTTAAATAGATACAGCACAGAGCCAGTGGGGGTCAGTGAAGAGTTGTGAAAGGAGAACTGTTATTCATTTATGTGGGTACCAGCAAGACAGGACATAGAAGCATTGGAGTGAAGTGGACTGTTTATTTAATCTACGTGGGGAAACACAGCGATCCTGTAACTCCAAGAAGAAAGCCTAGCTATGCAAATTGACCACACCAAAAGGAATCTCCTTGGCGTGGTCCAAATGCAAATCTGCCCAGATAGACATATATGAAAACATTCATTTTGGCCTAACATACACTTTAAAAGTAGGGAGCAGGGCCTGGCAGCAAAATGGTTAAAGAAATGCCTGGTGATCCTGCCATGAAGGTTTTTGTTCCTCTTATAGGGTAACAACTGTGTCCCAGTTGTGCTCCTGCATTGTCATTCTATCACACGCACCTCTGCTGGAGACTACAAGTTGCTATGATGACATACATTGTGCAGGGATGGTTTACCCTTGTCACTGTCAGTAATCTGGTCAACAACAATGATTTTCAGCAAACACTGAAGTGACAGTAGGGGACTGATAGAGACCTGGGGAAATCAGCAACACTGGTATACAAAAAAGAATGAAAGAGAGCTAACAACGGTATAAAAAAAATGACAGAAAAATTAAAAATGTGGGTGAATTGGTTTAGAAGATACAAAATGTACATTTAAGGACCCATGATTCATACTATAAATGGTCTAATGTGGCAGGTGATGTGCTCCTTTGTCAATGGTTCTGCTAGCGATCTTATAAAGCTGCCAGTGCTCCCAAAAATATGAAATGCTAACCTCTATCGCTGCCCCAATAATTTGGTGCTCCCCTTGGCACTCACACATCCTCCATAATTTTAATAGCAATTTCTAAAATCATCCACCTCTGAAAGTAAGTTCTCTTGCAGTGGTTTAAACTTTTGCAGCTGGAGCAATTTTTTTGAGCATTATTTACTTGAACTCTACCAAAGACCCTCAAAACTAAAATCTGAAAGGTGGTCCCACTTTTTTATGTTGCATGGTATTTGACCAAATGTAAAAAAAAGCAATTTTTGCCCAAACATTTTATATAATCTCAGTTTCCAAAAAATATAAAACTGTGTTGAATTAAAAAATACCAATTATATATTTTGTTAGGATTGCAAAATTCCAAAAAACTACAACACCCAAAATTGTAAATAGGGATACATTACATTATTATTATTATACCGGATTTATATAGTGCCAACAGTTTGTGCAGCACTTTACAATATAGGGCAGACATTACAATCACAATACAATTCAAGACAAGATGGTAAGGAGGACCCTGGCCCTGAGATTAGTCTGTGGGATCCCTAATGCCTCCTATGCCTCCAGACCAAGTAGATTGGAGAGAAAGTGTACTCGATCTGCATGTCAATCATCTTCTTCGGCTGATGTACTAAAGGCTGAACCTGGAAGTGCTCAGACTGGCGTGCTTCCGAGTTCATTCATCAAAAGGGGGATCAGTGAAAGATCTTAATCTTGAATCTCCCTTCATTCACCCTAAAATCACAGTCACATGAACAGGGTAGGGAAATTTCATAGTGCAATTTGTAAAGTTACAAAAATATCTGGATCTAAAAATCCAAAATGTGGGGTGCATTTGTTTTAAAACAAACTAAACTTGAATACTATAAGGAACATTAAATGCACACTCTACATTATAATAAAAAGCACAATCAACCTGTAGTTTTGGGCTTGTGCATGGTTATAATATTATGCTTCTGGCTCTCACAACAAGACAACCTTCACAAGGCTGTTCATACTGGGTGTTTGACGGGTGCTCATAAAGTCTGTCAACTGCTCCAGGAAAACTTCAAATAATTAAAAATGATAAGCAAACATTTTGCATTTTATGGGGATTTGTGTACCGCTTCACACTGATCTCCACAATGCATGCAGCGAGTGATCAGTAGACTTTGCAGATGAAAGAATGTTTTTGATATGTCTTTAATCCATGTTTAAGTGAACCTCTCACAAATGTGTGTTAAATATTTTTAGGCTGTTTTTATTGAGCTCTGCCTACTTTAAAAAATGGTTTATTTCTGAACAGCAAGTTCTTAGACCGACTGTGTGCTGTCTTTCCAAAGTTTCCCCAACGTGTCAATGTCTTTATTATCTTTTAGGTCATAAGGACATTAGTCTTGTACTGTAGTGCTTTGTCAGGTTCTAATGAGTCACATTCCAAAGTGACAAATGCTGAAATAATGGGATTCTAGCTAGTGCATTTAGCCTGAAATATGTATTACATTCTTCTATAAAGTGCTGGCTGTGTATGCACACAAACAGTATGTGCGTTTTTAAAAGACATCATTGTTTTTCAGTCACCACAAAACATTTTTTTTCAGCAACTGTTGTCTCGCAGTTGGTATTCTAAATCCTATTTGACAGTGTGAATGGCAGCTTTATGACAGCATTCTTCATTGTTTCTATAATAGTTTGGTCTGTAGCCAGAGGATGATCCATCAATATAGTGTCTTCAGCTGGCTGTCCGAATGGTCAGAGAAGACTTTTTTAAAACTATAATTTCCTTGAAAGCCTCACTGTGTACAATATAGTTTAATAAGTTATATCAAATGAATATACATTTAAGATGTACACTAGGTGGAAAGCTTGGATCGGAAGCATGTCTTGAATCCATCTATCCTAAATAAAACTTGTTATTTCTGGTAAAATCAGATATTGGAATGACGCAAAAGGAAAAGAGGAAGACAACACACATGCAAATATGAATTAAACAGAAATTAAAAGTATTTTCTACTGTGGTGCAGTAGGTGTGACGGTCTTTATTTTCTCTATCCTTGTAGATGCAGGAACCCCTACAGTTCAATTCCTGGGGTTTTGCTTCTGCTATGTAAAGAAGGGCATAGACATTAGATGACAGACATTAGGATTCAACCTAGACATTTACAATGTTATATCCATCACATAAATATTTGTGTGGATTCTGCAAAGATGTTTGTGCAGAAACTTAAAGTGTACCTGTGCCCAGACTATGGACATTAAACTATTTACATGCTATAAACAGGCAATAAAAGAACATTTAAAAAGCCCTCCCTGACATCTCTAGCTGCATTTAATGTGAAGTCATTCCTTCAGATGCTGAAAATGCACAGCAAAGACTATGAAGTTGTTTAATAGTTGGCTTAAGAGAGCTTAAAAACCTTTGCTGGTTGACATTAGAGGGCTGGCATCTTTCCAGCATCTGCTCTCAGAAAAAACACAAAAATGTCAATGCCTGTGTTGTGAAAATGTAAAAAATAGTTTTCTCCACAATGCTTTCAGGTACACAGATGAATGACAGCTTGTTTTAAATTGTTTTTACTGCTTGTTATAATATGGTATTATATGTTAGCGTGCCTGATCTATGCACAGATTCACTTTAATGTTTCATACTTATCGCTTCATAGGAAACTATAAGATACCAGCCAAACCATTTAAAGCTGATAATAGACCTTTCTGCATGAATGGACATGTGCGACGGGGCCTAGGTCAGAATAGTAAGGAGGGCAGCTTTAAAATTCACGAATTGTTGCATTGGTGGCTAAACAAAGTGGTGTATCATATTGGACAATACTTCAGATGTAGGAAACCATTAATATTATCTTATTGCAAAGAGAGCCCGAAATTGCCTCAATCTAAGTTTTTACAATTCCAGCAGATACATAATTTTTTCCTTTCTCTAGAGCCAGTCAGTGCAGACTTTCCTTTTCTCACTTCTAATCAACGATGGTGTAGACAAGCCAAAGGTCAGAGACGGGTAATTTCCATGATTTCATAGATCATGAAGCACAAGAAACTTGCTAGTATACTTGCTAATTAAACAACAACAATTTAAAAGTGTTTGGGACCCATGGATGGAAATGTCAAAAGGCAAAATGCTACCTGATGGTAACCTTATCCGTGTTGCATGTAGTGTGAATCTTCTGCAATACTATCTCTTCTCCATTTCTTTTTTATAACTTTCTCACTGATGTTGCTCTTCTAATCTCTTTCATCCTTTGCGGTATCCTATTTTTCTTGTACTGATCGCATTTGTTACTCCTAGCAGAAAGCTTGCTGAGTGTTATGAAATGGAGCTCTGAGATTTATGCCCCAGGTATACAGTATATAGGCATTGATTCTGAATGCTTCCTGTTGGTAACTGAGCCTTGCATATCCTAAATGGTTTATGGAATTATTTTGCATTTATTTCTAGAACAGGAATATACAGAGATACAAAAGGTGTGTCTAAAAAGAAACATTGGGTCAATATACCCATCAAAGAGATAACCAGAATAGCACTTGAAAGTAACACTTGAATCTATGTGCGCTGGACTTCCTGAAAGCCTAATGCCGCATGTGTCTTATTGTAAAAACAACTTGGAGGAATCAAGGAGGAAAACAGCAAACAACCAACAACAGAGCTAACACAACCAGAGCTAATGATGCCTTATATAGAAATGTAACTTCCATTTAAATCTAAATTAATTTTCAAATTCCATTTAAATTATTTTTAATTTTTGAGTGGAGAAGGGTTGGAATCTCTGGCTGCTTTTATTAAATCCCAATTGAAGAGATTTGTCATCACTTCCTGTCTTGAAGACACCAGATATACAGACAGCAAAAAAAAACTTCACAGTGGCTCTAACCCTTCCTTACTCTAGTAAAACACATGTCTGTGTCCTTTATACTTCCCTTGCAAGGGCAATCTTCCTAAAAGGACATAAACAGCAAAAAAAATGTGACAGGGGTTTTACCACTTCTCCTCTCTGACCATTTTAACTGTTGGAAAAATTACAGTTGCAATCGTTTATGGAACAGAAGTTAACGTTATAGCAATTCGAAAAATCAATTCCCTTTGAACCTCTACTGTTTGAAAGTAGAGCCCTTACCATAGTGTCATATGGTGTTATTTAAAAAAAAAAAAAAAAAAACATTTTTAAAGCCCGTGGAGCGTGCTCGAAAACGAATCCCCTGTGAACAAAAAAAGTGAATCGTGAAATCACAACACACGTAAAAAAGTGTACAAGTGTGCTGGGTCCTTTTCCGAAAAGAAGGGGCCACAATTTCGCGCCCCCCCGCAAGGCTCCAGACAGGGGTTGAGACAACTTTGGTCCACCAACCCGAAGGCCGGCGGACCCCGATCCTCCGGGACCTGCCGAAACAGGTCCCACAAGTACTAGGTTGGGGGGCTCTCCCAAAGAGAGACCCCCCCAGGTGGAAGGAGACAGAGAACCTTATATGAGGGCACAGAATCTCCTCCCCAATGTCAGAAAAGGCCCCGAAAATACATGCACCCTCAGTCTCTGTGGGTCAAATTTCAATCAAAAATGTGCCAATCGTGCATAGAGTGTAATAAATAAATCTAAAGCGACAGGCCTTAGGGGCCGGAGTGCAAAAATATTGAAGTGCCGTGTCCATGTGTCAGTGAATCAGTGTTGGGGTCCCACACCCAATGTGATTCTCTGGCACCCCTGGGACACCACCCCCAGGGGGCACAGCACCACGTGCTCTGCCGCCCCCAACCCTCCAGCCAGACCAAGCAAGCACCTATCCCCATCAGGAAGTAGCACCGTCAGGGATTCATCCCCACTGGGGTCAACCTGTATCCTCAGGACCGGACATATCTAGCAGGGACTGAACCCCCTCCGGCACCCACCAATTACGCCAGTGAATACTAAGCCACCATCCACCTCGCTCCTTAGATGGACAGTGTCATTCTTCACCGACAACTGATAAGAACAGATACTACACTTGATCTTAGCCAAAAGGCCAAGAAGCGATATGGTGTTATTAAGCTGATTCATGGAGGATTTAAAAGGCTGAAAATTATGATAAAAGGTCAGAAAACAAACCTACTGTTTTTATTATATATGATAATACAACGCTTATTCTTGGAAGAAACAAACATGTAGAACAACAAACCCTGCATTGATGTGGGCCCCCGGGTGACTTTCAGCTATATATGGCTACAAGAAGATTTAGATCTACCTTAGTCCAAAAGTCATATTTTAATTAAAGGTTGCATCTAATGGGCCGGGTCAGCCCCTGGATTTTTATATATTTTAGATAATCTAAAAGCGAGATTACCCTGTTATAGTTCTTGACCCTGTTCCTGTCTGCCTGGGAGTTTTGGGTGTTCCTGCTTACCTTTGTATGCTTCCGATTCCCCTGTTGCATTCGCCATAACATAAAGGAAATAAGAAATTCAACATGGAGACTTTGAACCCCTTGTAATTATCATAGCAGGTGTGTAGACCCAGGAACTCAAGAACAAACATCTCACCAGTTGGATGCCTGAGATACCTAAGGAATTGTCAGGAGGTCTAGCTTTCCACATCTGTTTTGGGTGGACAGGCTTTTTGAAGATACAGTAGTTGTGAGCCCAGTAACTATACCCACACCGTAGCATTTGCAATCACTGCTAAGAAAAAAAAGCATTTGCCCAGATTTTAATAGTGTAAAAAGTCTTCATTTCCCATGCCTAAAGGTGTAAAGTCCACTGAAATGTAGGTGTTAGTAACAGTCATTACAACTATATGTTTAAATACACTGTGTTAGTTGAGCTTGTTAATATTTGGAGTTAAAGGGTTAGCATACACTTACAGAGATTTTACTTTACTGTTTGCCTAAAACCCTCTTGGCATAATTACTGTCATCTTCTGGTCACAGTATGTGACAATGCTTACATCTGTTTGGCCTGGATCTTATTCCTGCTGTCCACACCTGTGTGTTCAATCTTAAAAGACTTCTATGTAGTCATTTACTCAGCATCTAATGATACCGTGTTCTTGAAGACTTTAAAGGCATCCACATAATAGCAGATAACATAATGCCAGATGACTCACCAAACAGAAGCATGATTATATTCTGTAAGATCTGGAAAGGAGGTAGACTCCAAAATAGGTGGAAAAAAGCTGTATCCTATGGAATATAACGTTGCCAGAGTGCTAGCCAGTGAGTGTCTCAGCCCATTAGATTCTGCCAGTAACTTAAAGTCCAACTCTGAGCTGCATTACTATTTGTTCATATAGCCCCCCAGGCTTATGAAAAAAGAATATATGGCTGCAATTTGTACTTTCAATCCAGAGTTGCCCTCTGCAGTACCTCCTCTTTACCACAAGAAGTCCTCAATCTTCCATGTTGAATGGTGTCCAGCATCACTGAACCCGGAAGACTATGCACATACTGTGAATGCAGGGTGTTATAGCCCTTCCCACTGAGGAAACATCACAATGGCACCCTTATTTAAAACTGTACTGGGGCAGAGAACTGTGCTTATGTCATCAAATGAGGACCGTCCTTCCTGGAGAAAAGGCAAAGAGGAAATGGTCCCTGTGGCTTTACATGAACAGCCAGAAAACTTCCAAAAAGTTAAGGAAAAAACATAGCCCTTGCCTTGGTGGTCAGCATGGCACTCCCTTACATTGATGGTTAGTGTAGGACTCCTGGTGTCCCCTTACATTTGTGGTCACTGGAGTGATTTACTATATTAGTGATAAGTGGAGAAGAAACCCAATACATTGGTGGTCTGTGGAAAGATGATTTCTCCTTTAATTGGTGGTCATTGAAAGGCATACCCCTTTCATTGGGGGTCATTGGGAAGAAAGCCAAAAAGTTCATTGGTGACATATTTTAAAGGCAGAAATTGCTCAAGGAACACCTAGCCACCTCTGTAGGAACCCTGTGGTTCCAGGGAACCCTGGTTAATTTAGACAGTAGTGAGTAGTGAGGCTTCACAAGGTCATTCTACCTGCCACTAGGGTTGAGCAAAATTTAGCATTTTCATTTCCCAAAATGTCTGTGAAAATCAGATTTCACTGTTTTCAAAATGCAATGGTAAATTAAGTTGGCTTTGAAATGTGCAATAGCTTTAAATGTTGAAAGAGAGACAACTCCAAACAGTAGAAACAACAAAATTGAAGACAAAAAGTCCTCCCAGGAGAGATCCAACTGAGTGTAGTATTTTATAGTACAAAGCTATAGAGATACATTTTAAATAAATATAGAAGAAAGGGTGTGATGCTCACATACTATAGATAGAAATCCCCTTGTGGATATCAGGCAGCCTAAGGTGCAAAAAGGCGTGCAGGAAATATTTCTGTCCCCATGCAGTATAGTCGCTCTCAATGCTCCTCGGGGTGGAGTTCGGATGATTCAATGCTCGGCAGCTAGAGGGACCCGATGTGTACTGAAGAGATGAGCCAAGAATGCTCCAAAAAAACGTAGGTGCAAGATAGCAGAGGCGCCCAGGTGGAAGAGATGAAATGATCGTGATTCTTCAATTTAGACTTTTATTCCTTGAAACACACGCGCCAAGAGACGCTACCACTCTGCTTAAAGTGTCTCATCACACCCTCCTGAAGAAGTGGCCATCTTGAAGCCAAGAAATACATTGAGACCTGGGCGTTTTGTGGAACCTGGCCTTGGGGCGGCAGGGGGAGTAAATCCGGCCCTGATTGGGACTTTGATAGTTATGTGTGTTTTTCATGGAATAAAAGTCTAAATGGAAGAAACACGATAATTTCATCTCTTCCACCTGGGCGCCTCTGCTGTCTTACACCTACCTTTTTTGGGGGGCATTCTTGTCTCATCTCTCTAATGGCTTTAAATGGCTCTTAAGGCTAAAGGTCAGATCTTTCTTGTGCGAAAGTATGGCCCCATATTAGCCTCATTATTTAAAAAAAATTTCACCAAAAAACAGACAGTGTGAAAAAATACTAAAATATTTAAATAGACAGTACACAAATAAGGAATAAATACATTCAAAAATGGAAAAGAACATATACAAAGAAATTGTATTAAATTACCTAATGGACCTAAAAACTCCTTATTAAAAGTAGATCTTTTCATTTTCCAAGCAGATTTCGCCAAAGCAGCTCAGTGACCAATATTGAAAGTTTCAGCTTTAGCGTAATTTTTCTTACAAAAACATTCTCTAAGTGTGTGGAGAAATCAATATTGCCACATTTACTCTGCAACCTGACACTGCAGAAAAGCTCTGGGGTGGGCAGTTACCACACAAGGCTACACCTGGGCTTCACCATTACAGCTAATGAGGCTTTTATGACTGTAATTTGCTACTACCATGGAGAAGTGGCGCACTTGACAACTTCCCTACTTGTGTTGCGCTCTGCTACTTTGAGCATTATCAGTTAAATTACTATACAGTATAATGCCTGTCAATATTGCTTTGGTTAACACAATGCCTACCAGCAAGAGGCACACTTTAAAGTGCACAAAGTGTACATACAGTACATTGTGTATCATTGATTCGTATCTTGATAACGTATACATTTTGTTTTTCCATGTGTATCACATGTGCATTGTCCATGCCAAGTACCACGCTTTTTAGTCCACTAATCCCCAATAGTATTACGTTTCTCATAACGTTTCAAAATCTTAAAATTGCTGCTTAGCATTCTTTTAATTCTTTACACTGCAGGGAATTTCTTCATTTCCCACTGCTTTTCCCATTTTTATAGATTACCGTTCGTGTCAAGTCCTGCAGTAGCACACCCAAAGGATTTTTAATTATTTAAGAATTGCAAATTAAACCCGAAAGTATCACAGCCAGTTGATGAAAATCTTTCAGCTTCTACAGAGTGTCTGAAGTTTTCAAATGATACGTCAAAGTAAAGATGGTGGGCACACAAAATGCAGTTTGCAATAATTTTTCAAGCTTAACAGGATTTTTTATCTTGTCCATAGCAAAATCTCATCACCTCTTCAAAAGATAGACACGTCCCATCATGCAGAATTCAGGTTTCATGTTATCATTCACCCTAAATTGGGGCTGCTGAAGTAATGGGCACCTCTTGGTGCTTGCACTTTTACATGTAGCAGGTTTTTTTTAATGACAGATTCTCTTTCAGATTTATAGTGCATGCCAACCTTAATAGTGAAAGTCTGTTACTGCCTTCCTCTGTATACCAATTCTAAAGCACATTACTCTAATTTATATAGTTTCCACAATCTGCTGCAAATATTGGTGATTCTGCCAGTCCCTTTATCTTCAGTTAGCTTTTCTGACTACACCAAACACAGAAGGAGATCTGTGCTGTCAGTTTGCGTCACTCTTCTGCAAATGGAAGATATCGGATGTCATGC
>NW_017307396.1:474715-497771 GCF_000935625.1 Nanorana parkeri | reverse complement strand
CTAGCAGAATACTTTCCGTTCGCCCTGCTTCGGCTGACACTTCGGCTCAGTTGAGCCGAAGTGAATGCCTTAGGCTTGGCTGAGCTGCTCGGTCGCCTTTCAGCTGCTTTACGGTCTATAGTGAATAGCCCGTACAGCAGCCCTTCGTTTCAACCGAGGGCTCCTGCAACCGAAGCCAGCCGAAGGATCAGCCAAAGCTAAGGCTGGATCCTTCAGCAATGTATTGAATAGACTCCTTAGTGTTAGGTGATAGATTGCTAGGTGCTGTTAGGAATACCACCCCTGGCAGATAACGTGGGATCATCTGAAGCACCTCGGCCTTAAAAATAACAGGCCAGTGACCCTAGTGGGCTCCAGGATACATTGCTATGAAGTGTCATTAGGTTGCGGCCCTCAGGATTACCTCACCAAGGGGGTCGCAGGAACAGGGTTGATGATGATGATTGCCTAGTCAGGCAATCATCTCGTGGAGTCATCTCGTGGCCCAACGAAATACTGATGGGGTGGTCATAATAATCTGGCCACTCAGTGTATATAGACAAGTGCTCCCACTAATCTTTGTGAGCATATTCCTACCTTATACCATGTGGTTATATCACGTTATGTCAGTCGCATGGTATAACAAATTCTACATAATATTCCATTGTATTTTCCATATGATTGTACTGTACATATTATCTACAGTGGAGCAATGACTGTTCCGTGTGATGATTTCATGTAAAAAAAATAGCATGGAGGGACTATAGGTTTCTCCAACACATGTGGTATGGTACGTTTTGCATAACGTACCCTCACTTGGGTGTGCAATGATTCACCTTCCTTATCCACATCCAGTGTCCACCTCATAACAATAGCATGCAGGTTCTATATGTTTTTCCAAGATGATTATATGGTATGGTACATGCTATATAGCCATGTTCTGTGGGTCGCCGCATGCCTTTCACTTTTCTAGGTGAGAGGCTCCTCTGGCTCCCCCCTAGTGCAGCACTGTCAGTTCTTGTGCCAAGAACTGCCAGTGCTGCCAAACCCACTCCCCACTTCTGAAGTACCCCAAACCCACTTCCCACCCACAGTTCGTACACCCGCACTGGAACGCGTGCTACCCTAATGCGGTGCGTTCCATTGCAGTGCAGACATTGCAGACTTGGGTCGCGACTTAATGACCAAGAACAAATGTGGGTCCTGAGGTTACACAGGTTGAGAACCACTGCTATATAGCATACTCTTACTTGGGTGTGCAACAGATCACCTCAGATCCCCACCAAGTGACCACTCTGTTTCAAGACTGGATACTTGATCTGGGAAAGGAAGGTAAACAGTTGCACACCAATGTAAGGGTATGTTATGTTATACCTAACATACCATAGAGATGGGTGGTGGGGGACAAAGCTGCTTCCTTGCCAAGATCATGCTCAGCCCTAATTCACCTTGTTCCCAGTACACTACTGCCTAGTCCCACAGATGACCTTCTATTTTATGTTTTACCGAATGTGTAGAAACAGTTAAACCACAAGATCTAATGTCAGGCGTTTGGGAGGTTAGTGTAAAGCTGTAAGTTATGCTTACCTCTGTAGTGTCATTTAAAGATAGAATTTGTAAAATTTGGATCCCTGCAGCCTGCTCACAGTGCCAACACACTTGTACTCCCTCAGCACCGCTCTGGAACATGCATATTAAATTAGTGACCACATATGGGGATTAGCCAGCAGCCAGCACACAGTTGAGTGGTACTCAGTGAGCAGAAGAGTGCTGAGGCCAGAAGGAAGCTTTGGGGAGTGAAATTTTACAGTTGATGATATCTAAATGGCAGCTGCAGAGATAAGTGTAATTTACAGCTTTATATTTTTCTCCCCGAATCCAGAGATTTAACCTTTCAGCAGTTCTTGTGTAGTGGAATTCCTTATTGCTTGTCACTTGTCATTTTGGTTGACAGTTTCCTAGTTTTATTCTCAAAAACACATGGCTTTGTTTTTCTTAAGTATGCATTTTAGTAAAATTGCTTCAGGTTCAGTTCTGTTTATTCAGTTATATTCAACAAATCTTATACTTTCTTGCAGTAGGTAATGATAGTTTTCTTGGTTTGCCCCCAGTTGCACATGTGTTCCCCTGAGCTGTTGCTTTTGAATCTACATTATAGTTTTTTTTTATTACTCGGAAATCTGCAGACTGAGAGATTTCAGCAGTTCATGTAAGTTTTAAAATACAAATTATTATTATTATACAGGATTTATATAACACCAAAAGTTTGTGCAGTGCTTAGTCTATCATGCTAGAAACTTGGGGGGTTATTCACAAAGCTGCTGAAGGCAGTTGAGTGAATAACTGAGCCATGGTGAAGTGAGCCTAACAACGTTCGGCTATTCACTACGGATCAGTACGGCTGCACTTCGGTCAGCCGAACATGCTCTGCATGTTCGGCTGAGCCGAATGCAGAAGGACTCCGATCCAATTAAAGCCGATCCAGCCGAACGGCAGTGAATGATTAGCTGAATGCCGCCAATTGTGAGTAGCCCGTACAGCAGCCCTTCGGTCTGACTGAACCGAAGGGCTCCGGTGGCCCAAGCCAAGAGAGCTGAAGGATCAGCCGAAGCTACTGCTGCATCCTTCGGCTCCCTTGTGAATAGACCTCTTAGAGGCGTGCATTGACCTATTTTTGTACAAACGCTAGTTCCCTGGCTGTCATACTGACCCTCTGGCTTCAATATGTTCAGTCAATGACCTGGAAAAAGTATGACTTTCCCTTGTCGCTAATCCCAGGCTATCCGTATTGGCCCATTACTGCAATAGAAAGCCTCATTGGCCAATAGAAATTGTTAGGAGGCAATACAGGGGAAGAAAGCTTCAGCACTTTCACGAAGTTCTGCCTGTCAGAAACGGCTGGATCATGATGGGAGGGTTTGGGAGGCTGCTGCCAATGTGTAGAGACACCTCTAGGTGCCTCTACTTCATTATCAGGGGCAGCTTTTTTAATATAATTGCAGATTCTGTTCAACTGACCATTTTTTTTTATTGCTAATACTTTTTACAAAGTTTTTTCCCCCCGGTATGACACTTTTTGAAAAACTTTTATCTTTTCAAAAGAAAATAATAATAGTAATAATGTAAAGAAGCAGGCACAAGAAACCCCCAGGGAGCATCATGAACTACAGTGCAATAATAAACCACTTTTCTGTGAATAAAGATATCATGGATAGCTCTGCCTCTGTTGCCAAGACAGTATGCTGAAATGTTACATCTTACCGAGAGAGATATTAGTGTAAACAGGCAGTAAATGTAAAGAATCTGAAACTCTTCTTTCTCATTTATTATTAACGTACATATGCTACTTCACCTGAATGTTGGTCCCACAGCATCACTCATTTCTCATATTTATTGAGATAAAAAAAGAGAAAGACTTCATTTTATAGGAAATGAAATAAAACAAGCCCATTTATTCCTCCCGTTGACCTTCCTGGAAAGTTGCTTTATTTCTAACATAACCAGACATTTCCTTTATAGGCATTTGAGAGAGTTCATGCAAGGTTCTCTCTCCTCTGCTGTGCATATATTAATATACAGTGCAGTTTGCTGATGGTGATGATAAGCATGAAAATGTCAAGTACATTGCATATGGCAACTTAATGACGCTAACTCACTTAATGTGATAGCTGCCCTGTAAGCCAGATGGAACAGGGACCAAATCAGGTTAGCAATGCTGCATGTCTTCCTCCTTTTGCATGGTATAAAATATACACTCACTGAGCCATTTATTAGGAACACTGTACTAATACTGGGTAAGGACTTTCTTTGCTCTCAAATAAACCTCAGTTCTTTGAGGCATAGATTCCACATTCTGCAAACATGACTGTGTGATACCAGCCCAATATTGACATGATTGCATCACACAATTTCTGTAAATTTGCCAGCTGACACATACCAAATGTGTTTATTGGATTCAGATCAGGTGATTGGCTTACCATCTGTGTGCCTTAACAGAAATTATAATTCACCAGATCAAGCTGCATATTTCTAGTCTATACCTGTATCAGGGTTTCTTAACCTTCCTCTTATTGACTTACCCTATGCCTCTTATTGACAAGGCATTTACGTCCAGGAACTGTAGCTCACTGGATGTTTTTTGTTTGTTACACCATTCTAAGTAAATTCTAGAGACTGTTGTACATGCAAATCTCAGGAGATCAGCAGTTACAGAAATAGCCAAACCAGTCGGTCATGTACCAATAATCATGCTAAGGTCAAAATTACTAACATCATAATTTTTTTCACATTTTGGTGTTTGGCCCTGCTAAGGCTACTGGCCTGTATCTTGCATTGACCTGCATTGCGCTGCTGCCACGTGATTGGCTGATTAGATAATAGCAGGTGTACTTGTGTTCCTAATAAAATGTTCAGTAATGCTCCGCTACGCATGATGTGCGTGTTGGTAAGCGCGGAAACGGGCTAAACGTAAAAAAATATTATTTCCAATGTGTGTTGTTCACACTAGGGCGATGTCAGCGTGGTACGAAAATGTGCGTCCCGCAAAAAAAGTCCAAACATGATTTTCTGGGCGGGCTGCATTAGTTCCCGCTATAATAATAGCCGCAAACGCGTGGGATCCACACGTATGTCAAAGTTTGGTGTTTTCGTGCCGCACCGTTTTCCGCTATTGCCACCACTATGTGTGAATGGAGCCTCAGTGTCTCTCTGTTGTGTTTCTCAGATTGTTCGGTAAAAAATAATGTTCCACGGTATGTGGCATTCCATTGTTTACATCCAGAACCTTTCTAGTGTTTTAGTTGATTATTGTATTCCGAAACTAGGAAGCAGTTTTTTTTTTTTAATAGACTGCTCAGGAGAAAAATAGGCAATCATTTCCCACATTTACCAAATATGTTTTTATTGGTGGTGTAAGAAGGAGGTTACAGAAAGCCTTAAAGCCCACCCAGTAGTCTTACAAGAATAAACGGTAAACTGGCCATTAGTTAGGCTGGGTTCACACTTGGGCGTACGAAATATGCACATCTGTTGCGCGTTTCATGCCACGCGTTTTTACCGCGATTTGCGGTCAAAGAAACATGCGACAAACGCTCGTTTCCGAGGGCTATCCGGCTGTATGGATACGCGTGGAAAATACGCCCCAAAGAAGCTCCTGCACTTCTTTGGGCGTAGGGCGTTTTGCAGCGTGTTCCTAGGCGCTGTAAAACGCCCAGGTGGGAACCATGCCCATAGGCAATTATTGGTTTTCACATGTTGAGCGTTTTACAGCGCGTAGGAACACGCTGTAAAACGCCCAGGTGTGAACCAGGCCTTAGTGATTTTTATTACATTATGTTTTTTTTGCATAAAATTAGCTGACCTCATTGTTTTTAAACATTAATATCATGATACTTTCACTGGGCTCATCTTGCCACCCACGTACACATTGGGGCTGGGATATTTTACTTTATGCTTCTGCCTTTTTCTTAAAAAAAAAATAGCTGTTGTACCTAGAATAATGCTATTTATTTATTTTATATTTTGAAGATTTGAAGTATACGTATTGGATTTGGATTCAGATAGTAGAGTAGAATATAAATGGATAATACCCTATGACATGCTTTTTTTGCTGTGTGTGTCCCCACTGGGGAGATTTACACCTCTATTTGTCATGGTGATCACTATCATCGAAACAGAAAGTGAGGAGAAATCGCCAGAGCAAGTAGTAAAATTATCCATTGTGGACACCTCTACTGATGACAACTGTCTAAGAGATGAATTTCCTTCATTTTGTAGAGATTTGGCTTTTTTCTTGTTTTGTCTTTTGCATCTTAAGGACAGAAAGAGAAAGGAAAATCCCCAGCAGGACACAGATAGCAAAAAATAAATAAAAATGATGTACTGTATAGTCGAAATATTGTCTATACATACACTTCAAATTGATATATACACTGAGTGGCCAGATTATTATGACCACCTGACGTTTGTAGGCAAATTAGCTATAATTAGCTATAATTTCGCACTGAAGTTGCTAGAGGGCCAGACCATTATAAATAGGGAAGCAGGTTCTTTACCACGACAGTAGAAGTGATTTTTTTCTGAAGATCTGTTCCCCACACAACATTTTTTATTGCACAAAAAAACATGCATAAACTTCAAAAACCATGGTAAGCAATCTAAAGTCAAACACTCTTTACTCTCCTATACGATCGATGTTAAAATGATTATATGGTGCAATAGAAATATTGCACCAATACGAGTTAATTATTTACAAACTGCAGGCTAGAACAGAAATTGCATTGTACATAATGAGAAAATTGTGATATCCATAGATGGAAAACTCATATTCCACCCTATTAAACCTTCCATGCTAAAAAAGAGTTTGTTCAAATATTATACATTCAAATTGCCTAGAAACCTTTAAATCCAGCGGATGTCATCCCCCTGAATCATTCTCAGCTTACTCATGCTCATACTCATTACTCAGCTTAAGAATAGTAGATAGGCCCCATTGTTACTTGAATTCCCCTTTGTTCTCCTTTAGTAGTATTTGTTACTGTGTCCATTTCATTGCTAGGCCAGGAATAGAGCTGGGTGAGGGGGACAATGTAACAGTGGGGGGATGAACTGGTGACAGGATCCTGGACCAGTCTGCAATGTAAAACAATGCAGTGACACATATTTTGCACATTATGTTAAGAGCACAAATGCACCACCATAAGTTTAATACAAAGCCTCAAAGCCTCAAAGCCAAGGTGTTGGGCTGTGTCTATATTGTCCTACGCCATCCTAAACTAAGGAAAATGCAAATATGGTTTCAGTTCACCAATGCATTGATATGTGGTGAAAAAAAGGACTTGTAGCATTCATGTGTAGTTCATTCTGCTACAGTGCATGTTAAAAGTATTTAAAAGTACACTGTGGTGCAGGGAAAGTTAAAAACCACATGTCAGCACCGGGGCCAGATTTACTCTCTCTGCTGCCCCAAGGCCAGGTTTCTCATTGCGCCCCCCTTCCCACCAACTGTCTTCGCCCCCCCATGGGGAATGGCAGTCCTGAGAAGCTGCATACAAGTGATCTTGGTGACATCGCCAGGACAACTTGTACAAGACAAACGCCGGCTTCCCCACTGTACATTTAGCTCTGATTGCCCAAAGCAGGGCTAAATGTAGAAAACAACTACCCGCCCGAAACTGCATGTCCCGGGCGTCGGGAGATAGGAATTCCACACCCCATGCTGCCCCTCTACTCCCTGCTGCCCCAAGGCCAGCCTTGGTTGGCCTTGTGGGAAATCTGGTCCTGGTCAGCACATCCACATTATGTGTGTTATGGTATAAATGAGCCCTTATACAGATACACTCCTGCAGTGCCCACACATTTATGTGAGCAGAATTCCTCTTTCCATTTTACATCTCTGTTAACAAAAAATAGAAAATAAAACAACATATAACCTAATTTTGCTGATTTGCTCATTTGTGAGTTGCATGTTCGCTAGAAAAAAGAGTTTTAGGCTTGAGTTGTGTAAATCTGCTGCAATTATGATTGATTTGCTCACATATAATTGTAATGGAGGGCTTTTGGAGCTGTACGATGACATTTAATTTTGTAGGGCGTAATGAAGCTCTTTTTTTGCAATGTGATGTTACTTGCTTTTGGGTGATAGAATGCTGAATTATTTAGTACAGAGCGCAAGAACTGCTTACTAATGTGTGCATTTTGGAATCATATGTGAATAAATACCAGAGATAACAGAAGCAGATGGTTGTGGTGATTCATATATTGTATTTCGCTATAATAAGAGTATAATGAAAATGTCTTTATGAGTTTAAAGGATAAGTGCATTTTAAAACAATGTGCACTTTAACTTTTTGCCCTTTTCCCCTGACCTAACCTAACCTGCTCTTCCCCTTCACAGATGTGTACTTACCTCACTTTAACAGCCATGGTACTGCTTTCCTCACTGTTCTGACTGCAGCTTCATATTTACAGACCCATAGACTTCTTTAGGACTGTCTACCCTGTCACTGACCTTGGGACATAGCCAGGTGCCCCAATATTTTTTTTATTGTTTAACAAAAAACAGTAAAGAACTTCCAAATCCAATATCTAACAGTAGAAAATAAATACAGGTTCATAAATAAGCTATACAGTATGCCCATACTCATTAGTGGCTCTTCAGTGTGAGGGACCAATTCAAAAATATGCACATTCACCTACATCTGAGCAAATTTGACCTTGATACCGTTCATTGGAATCTAATGCACTGTATTTGTAATACATTGTTTAGGAAGCAGTGTTGACATACCAGTATACTGAACTATTGTTATGCTGCAGACATACACAGTTGCAGAACAGAAATGAGGCTTTCCATTGACAGTAACACAATAGGAGGATGAAATCACTTGCTACTTACCATTTCTGTATCTCGTGTTGTAAAACAAACCACTATATTTTACCCTTACCCAGCTAGTATTACTGTTGTCTGCAGCTACAATTCACTAGTATTAAGAAAGCATCCTAGATTAATTCAGGCCGCAATGACCTTTGTAAAAATGTACTGTGTAGGAATAAATGTCTCAAGCACACCCACGTTTACTGCTCTTCCCTACATTTATGAGGCCCTGTGTTTTGCCAACAATACAAATTATGCACTTTGCTTGCCAGATCTTTCTGTCTATAAATGTTCAGTCTTCTACTTAAAGAGTACCTCCACTTTAAAAAAGCTAAAACTAAAAAAATCTTAAATAGACTAATATAATATATATAATTGTTGCACAAGTTATTTTGTAATATAATGTTATTTAATTTAATTACAAATTACCTTTGCATTTAAAACTGTATCCGCTGAAATGTTCTAAATCGGTCCTTTCCATATTACAACACAGGAAGCCCACCGGCTGATTATAATAAAACCCAGACCCCGCCATTCAGGAATCAGAAATCACAAACTGCTTTTTCTTCAGAACAAGGTTGGATAAAATCCTTGCAATGTACATTGATCACCCAGAGAAGATTGATTTTTTTTCTCATGAAAAGTGGACTAACTCTTTAAAGATTAACTCCAGAAAAGAGTCAAATTCACAGTTGAAAATCATATATGGGAACTGTCTTGCTTCCAAAAATATTTGTAACTTTCTTTAGCCACTCTTCTGATCAAGGACCTGGTGACAGGCCGCACATAGCCCTGGTGACCCACCGCACAGAGCCCTGGAGACACCGCACACAGCCCTGATAACACGCCACACAGAGCCCTGATGACACGCCGCACACAGCCCTGATGACACACCCCACACAGCCCTGGTAAAAGTCACACACAGCCTTGGTGACACGCCGCACACAGCCCTGAAGACACGTCACACACAGCCCTGGTGACATGAAGCACACAGCCTTGGTAAGAGGCCACACACAGCCCAAGTGAACGCACACAGCCCTGGTGACGAACCGTACACAGCCCTGGTGACACTACACACAGCCCTGGTGACATATTGCACACAGCCCTTATGACACGCTGCACACAGCCCTGGTGACACCGCACACAGCCCTGGTGACACCTCGCACACAGCCCTGGTGAAATGCCACACACAGCCCTGGTGACACCTCGCACACAGCTCTGGTGAAATGCCGCACACAGCCCTGGTGACGAGCAACACCCAGCACTAGTGAAATGCCCCACAGAGCCTTGATGATACACCATACACAGCCCTGGTCACATCTGCACACAGCCCTGATGACACGCCGCACACAGCCCAAGTGAGAGGCTGCACACTGCCCTGGTGTCACTGCACACAGCCCTGGCAACACGCCGCACACAGCCTTTGTGACACCGAACACAGCCCAGGGGAAAGGCTGCACATAGCCCTGGTGACAATCCGCACACAGCCCTGGTGACCCGCTATGCACAGCCCTGGTGGGACTGCACAGCCCTGGGGACAGGCTGCACACAGCCCTGGTGACCCGCACACAGCGCTGGTGAGACTGCACGCAGCCCTGGTGAGACCGCACGCAGCCCTGGTGAGACCCCGCACACAGCTCTGGTGAGACGCCTTGCACAGCCCTGGTCAGACCACACACAGCCTCCTGAGATGCCACACAGCCCTGGTAAGCAACACAGAGTATGTAGCTTCATATTATCCTGCATTGTTGTATTATGTATTGCTTGGATTTGTAGTACTCTCTAGCTGGTGGTATTCTGCATTGTTGTATAATGTAATGTTGAGATTTGTAGTCCTCTATAGCTTGTGTATTATTCTGCATTGTTGTATAATGTATTCCTGGTATTTGTAGTCCTCTATAGCTGGTGTATCATTCTGCATTGTTGTATAATGTATTCCTGGGATTTGTAGTCCTCTATTGCTGGTGTATCATTCTGCATTGTTGTGTAATGTATTGCTGGGATTTGTAGACCCTCTACAGCTTGGAGTCAGTGGCAGAACTACCAGGGTTGCAGCTGTGACAGGGCCCTGGCACTTCATCACTGTCCTAAAACCATTAGTCTGTATTGTTTTAGAAAAACTGTCACATGACACTAAAAACAAGGTATCGGTAGTTGGTATCGGTGAGCACTTGAGGTAAAATATTGGTACTTGTACATGGTCTGGAAAAAATGGTATCGGTGCATGCCTAGTTTTGAGTTCTGTTCCACTTTATGCAGCTCCTGCAGTTAATAGATACAACTGGTTCTTGCATAGTACTCAGGCCCGGATTCCCCACAAGGCCACCGAATCCAGGCCTGGGGGCGGCAGGGCGCAGGGTGGCGGCAGCGGTGTTGAATCCCCCGACGCCCGGAACATAAAGTTCCGGGCGCAGGGCGGTAAGTTGCCTTCTACATTTAGTCTTGCTTTGGGAAGGCAGGACTAAATTTAGTGTGTTGAAGCCGCTTGTTCGTTTACAAGTGATCGCTGCAATCACTTGTAAAATGTGTGCAGCCTGTCCCTCCTCCCCCCTGCACCTACCTCTCTCCTCTGGTTCCGTCCTCCCCCCGGCCGCCGAGTCTCTCCTCACTGGCCACCGATGTGGGGAGCAGAGCGGCAGGGTTAAAACTAACCCTGCCGCTCCTTGTATACAGTGAGAGGGGAGAGCTGTGCTCTTCCTCTCTCAACTGTTACAGGAGTTCCAGCACAGTACTGTGCTAGAACTCCTGTATTGGAGGTGACAGGTTCAATAAAGAGAACCTGTCAGCTCCAAAGGCTATCACACAGGGGCTTGTTAGCTAGCTGCTGTGTAATAGGTCAGAAGGGAATGGGGAGGGGGGGGGGGGGTTTCGGAACATTTTATATTATATATACCGGTAAATTTCAGTTCCACTTTAAATTGATATTCGTGATTGTTATCAGTAGCTCATTCACTAGAGATACATTTTCATTGTAAGTTTACCTATCCTTCCAGTCTGTTCAGTTTTTTTCAATAGTAATTTCACACTTCCTTTCCTCTCTGTATCTCTTATACATATTTTTCTCATTGACTTCTTTTTATTACCATAACACCAAGGTTGTTACAATGGATTTATCCAATAAGATCTGAAAATAATTGGTAATTAATGCTTCAGCCTGATTAAGAGGAAAAAAGGTGATGTGTATTTACTCCGTACACACCTTTGAAGTGAAATGTCAATACCATCACTACTATGTTAAAGTGCATGTGACCTTTCAGAGCCACACAGAATTCTGCTGCATGATGGAATGTTTGCGCAGGTTGTCAAGGGCCCTGTGAACATGCCCTGCATCAGTATGGGCCTGTGTCATCGAGATTTAGTTTGCGTCAGAACTGCTTCTCCCCATAAAAGTCAGTGGGAAAGCAAAAGCAGCTTAAAGCAATGTAGGTTAGAAGGAGGCCAATTGCATGTCAAATGCACTTGTCAATGAGATCTGAATAAAACTGATCTCAAATGCCGGCGGAAAGTAATTGGCCATCAATACAAAATCTAAGGGGCTTATTCACAAAGCTGCCAAAAGCAACCAAATGAATAACTGAGCGGAACTGAACTGCAGCTTTGAACGGCTATTTTTAGCTGCACTTTGGCTTCATTCAGCTTACTTCACCTCCCTTCAGCTTGGCCAGACAAACGGAAAAGCCCATTCCACTCAGCCAATGCAACATCTGGATTGGCTGAATATTCTGCAGTTCATTCCCTGCTGTTCACTCCAATTCTCCAAGGGGTGAAACAGCAGTGAATAGCTGAATGGTCGGCTCTTCATTCGGTTTGGTCATTCTGTTATTGTAAACAAACCCCCCCCCCCCGCCCAAAAAAACAGCATGTAGTCCCCTTCCCAATTCATCCATCCAATTAAAAAAAAAAGAGTGGGGTTTCACTCTAAAGTCACACCAGACCCTATAGGTCTGGTAGGAATTTTGGGGGGACATCAACGCCCCCCCAAAAATGTGTGGTCCCCCTAAAATTCCATACCAGACCCTTAATCCGAGCAATGGCCTTTTTTGGCACGTTTTTACGTGTCGGTTTTAATTTGAACAGTCATGTTAGAGTCAAATGAAAAAGCTGGCTGTATTAATTAAAATAAACCTTTAAGGGGCCACATTAGGTGATAGTCACATTTACTTAATAAAAAAAAATATAGTAACAGTTGCAACATTTTACTATAAAAAAAAGCACCCAAAGGATATTTCCTTGAGTGTCTGCAGAAAAATATTGTAAGGGAGTGAAGCCTTTATCAACAGGAGAACAGTTGGGGGATCATAACTAGATAAGGGCTCCATAGAGGGGAGAGGGTCTTATGATTACCCAACAGATGTTTATATCACTATCCTCATTATTGCTGTGTGTTTTTACACGCAATACAATACTTCAACTCAAGTGTATGAGCTGCCTACCGCATCTTACCCACTTGAAGACTGGGGTATTAAACCCCCTTCCTGTCCAGGCCTTTTTTCAGTATTCAGTGATTGGAGGGGAGTCAGCCGGTGGAAGATTGCTGATCTCCCTCCGAACTCAGTAGAGAAAACCACCAACACCGAAGCCCGGGGGACAGTGGAGCCAAGGATAGCCAGCAGGGGGGAGGGCACACACTTCCACACACCATACAAGTGATTGAGCAGCTCTATAGCCGCCTGAACGCTCGTATGTAAACATCTGTCAGCGACTGTAAATGATGTTTGTTTCCCACTCCCAAGCAGGAGCAGGAAATGCTGTATATTTAAGGTGACCTGCTGTCAGGAAGATGGTATCCAGATGTTTAATTACAATGGGCAGATGTCAAGTAATTAATCCAACCAACAATTAAGACCCTTTTTTAAATTGCATCGCACCACAATTCATGGTAATACGTTATGATGGCTAGGTAAGTTGATGTGCTATTAAGAAACAATGTCACTGTAAATAATGTAATCAATGTGTCTGTTTTGACAACCTTGTTTCTGTGCTTAATTTACAAAATGTTTAGCTAGGCAGTCACATATTGCATTGTTTGGAAAATCTACAGACATCATGGAATCAGATTGTAAGGTGTATGCCAAGCAAGGTTTTTCTGAACCATTGGATCAGTCTAAAAAATTTAATTGCCCCTCTAGCATACTAGTTTGATATTCTGATTAAACCCCTGAGAGCTTTATACTATTTATCAAGGGAAGTGGGAGCCATTATGGCAATATTCTATCATCCAGCACACTTTAGAGGACAACAGGAACTGAAATCCAATAAAATAATTAGATAATAATTAGATTTGGAAATGTAAGAGAAAACACACAGCTAATGCTAGCAATAACTAACTGATTCTTACTGAGCAGACTTTTGTTCAGACATTTAATTAGTACTGATGAACTAAATGAATACTTTATTGAAATTAAAGTGTAACTGTTAGGAGCGCTCTGAATGAGTGTGATAAGGTATTATCGCTGTAAAGCTGTGCTGATAATAAAGCAGGGTCAAGTAAGAAGCAAGTGTGTTATAGATTGGCCTGTGCGTGCCTCAGATGATATGGATGACTGGAACAGAAACCATAACAATTCAGCAGCATCTACAAATCAAATTGGTTAAAATGATACATCTCAACCTGGGGGAAATATCATTTTCATTCATGCATTTTGTTGGGAAATAAAACATTATTCAGAATTCTCTGGAGGGTTTCCAAAATTTCCATTTAAAAAATGGAGCATAGCTAAGGACAATACAAATGGCGAAATTGTTTCAAATAGTTAAAAATACTTTTTTTTGTTGCAAGTAAAAGTGATCCAAAAACGGGAGAGTTCACATACTTTTTTTTCCTACAAATAGATTATCATAATACAGTAACTGGTTGGTATATTTTCAACAATTATGCCGCAAAATGAAATTTAGTTTTTCTCAAAGAGTTCGAGTTACCCATAGGGACCATTCAGAATCCTTTTTAGAAATGTTAGATAAAAATGAATTTTGATTAGGAGATTTCCCCTCACTTCCTGTGCCAAAGATACATCAGAAAGTGACAAGATATCTCTTCAAAGTATGGGTAAATACATTTTAGACAGGGGTCATAACATGTGTCCCATTTGAAAGATTTCCCTTCCTGTTCTGTGACAACTATAATATTTTGGATTTCCTATTATTTTCGGTAACCAGGACAAATGCATAGAGTGAATCTTCCCAGTACGGACACAGACAGCAATTAAAAAAAATGACAAGGGTTTTAACCATGTGCAGCCCAGCAGTTCAGGTCGCCAGCAGTCCAAACCCCCACCCACCCAGTGCTCCAGTCAATAGCTCTGCTCAAGGAACATAAGGGCTGTTGAAAGGAGCACTGCATGGGTGGGTATGTTGTAGACCCAGAATTATGCAATCTTTGCTAACTACTTGAAGACTGGGGTGTTAAACCCCCTTCCTGTCCAGGCCATTTTTCAGTATTCAGCTAACAAGCCCCCTATGTGATAACACAAATACAGTGACAGGTCCTCTTTATGGAGACATCAGGGGTCTATAAGACCCTTAATGTCACCAAGGGACCCCAAAGAAACTGATGAAGCAGAGATTTTTGATCCGAGGGGAGATCAGCCAATGAAATGTGCTAATCTCCCTTTGATCCAGCCACAGAGACCCACTGTGTGCCAGTCCCGGGCCCACATTGAGGACAGCGGATAGTTGGCAGTAGCAGGGGAGGGGGTGCACACTTCCTGCACCCTTTTGGCACCATAGAAATGATAGGACGGCTCTAAAGCTGCTTGAATGCTGATATGTATCAAACACTTGTGTGTATTAAACTTTCCGGGCTCTTGCTCGTATATTAGCGCCCACCCGTTGATAGGGGTCAGCTGTCCGGCCATTTAATTACAACTGCCAGGCGGCAAGTGGTTAAGCAGAGTTTTGGCTCTCCAATGTGGCTAATTCTAATTCTATCGTGTGATAGTGCACATAGTGATTGCCGCGTGGCCCCATTGATTTCAATGGGGTGACATCCGCATGGCAATCACTACATTACACCACAAATCACCTTTTTTGCAACACACGACATGCGGGAAACCGTGCAAACTGCCCAGCGCGACTGGGGTGCCATTAGAAAACAATGGCACCCACAGCATGATTGGTTCACACCTTGGTGACTCCCAATCGCACGGCACCGTGCAGAAAACCGCGCATTCAGGAGTCGCCTAGGTGTGAACCTAGCCTTACAGTGGTGAACATGGAGCAATGTAATTACACACAACTGTTGTACAGCAGGAAATAACTAAAGGGAAGGTAGGGGAGCAGAAGGTACAACTCTTTCTGATCACAGGAACCTAGAGGGGTCTAGACAAGGTGGATACTTAGCTGTGTGCTCACATTTTGTGAACGGCAAAGCTCTGTTTCCCCTACTTTCCTTTTCTCTACATCTAGCAGAATCACACGGAGTGAGATTTTAACCATTTTTACTTGAACTTGGCACCAATCTAATTTAACAGACGGAGCCTGTGGCTGCAAACCTGAAAGATGATAAAGTAGGGTTTAGCCTTCAGGAATCAATCATCTGCTTGCTGTCATTCCTAAGGACACAGACAAAATTGATGAATTAATTTACCTTTCTTGAGAACCAACCTCTTAAGTGTGTGAAGGAACAGCTTTGTGTGTGAAATCTATTTAAGACTGTTATTAATTTACTATTTGCACACCCAGAATCAAATATTAAAACACATTTGATTTACCGTTTTAAGTGTGCATTATGTTTTTTGAGCTGTAGACTTTTCGCCTTTTCTTTTTCTTTATGTTTTCCCTTTCTCCTAAATAAAATATGACTATTTATATACTAGACTTTTTTAACTAAAGGATTCAAGCTTGCAAGGTTGGCTCTTTCCTGATGAACAGTTATTCATGTGATATGATGACTCATGAGAGTTATTGACTGAAAACTCAAGGTGAGCATATAATCAATACATTTTCATGTCAAATTACACATATCTCCTGTAAATGTTTTCTTTATTGTTTGTTTTTTTTAAACTTATGACTGGTACTAAAGTTGCACATAATTTATAGGTGCAAAGGTTACATTCTTCACCTTTTTACCAAAATCTTATGGCACTACTTCATATTTTGCCGAATATTATAGCATATACTGTAAAAACAAAAAACCTAATAATTTCAGTGGATACTGTACATGCTAATATAATCCCTTTTTAATGCAAAATGCCTAGCAGAGTTTGGACAAATTTTTTAATTAATGTTTTTAGGTTTTGCCGGTACAAATCAAGCAATTGGCATAAATTAGTGTACCATCTAAGTTCTAAAACTGGTCGCCTGGGCAATCCTGAGTAATTTCCTAGAAGTTATATGGTTCCCTGCAATCATGGCTGAGTAGCAGTACTAAGGAGAGAGTATAGTATTTATGATTATTTTCCTTATTACACTGAGCAATAAAATATTTCTAATATTTTTATAACTCTGTTAATATGATATGTATAGGAACTGGAGGCAGCATGCTTGAAGCTACTGTACTGTGCGACTGTTCACCATGCAGACTTACTGCTATGCTGTGAATAGCCATCATAGCCTATGTTGTGAAAAAACATTTAGGCAAAAGATCAACTTACCTATAACACAGCTGAGTAAGAGGAAGTCCTCATACCTCTTAGCTATGTACTGCTATGGATTTGTACTGAGCAGTAATCCAAACTGGAATTCTAGAATTTCACGGGGTGACTTCCACTCAAATCATTCTCCCAGCGTGATCTGCTAACCTTGCTCGCTTCCCCCCATGTCCCCATCTTGGACACTTCAACCTTGTTTATAATTTGCTCTATGTCATGGACACACTGTGGGATGTAAACAATGTTTGTCACAGAAGCGTGCGCATTTAGCGCTCCACCTGCTGGCAGAATAAAAACAACAATATAATCTCTTCAGCGAACACATAAGCCTCATACACACAGGTGTAAAATATGCTGCGATCAGTAAATCCGTACAGTGTACAGTTTTTTACGGCTCTGAGTGCAGCACAATTGCATATTATGGGCCCATGCACACAGTTGTGTTGTGCTTAGTAATCTTTCAGCTGCTGTGTAAAATAAAGTAGAACATTCTGCACCTGCAGTCAGTACTTCTTGGTAATTTAAATGTGTACGCATGTAACACATGTAAACAGATGTATGCTGGGATTGAAAACCGATCTAGAGGAATGAAAGAAGAATTTCAAAGGCGTGAATGTTTATGTTTATTTAAAAGCATGTAAATGGCGGTACTTTACAGACTATGACATGCATTTTATATGCAGGATGCTGCGTAGATATTAGTATTTTATTATGTGCATATGTAAGAGCCCTTAAGGATCAATTTCTAAAGGATTTGCTGTGCAATTTGCATAGCGAATGCTTGCTGAACTTTCGTCAACCTGAACAGTAAAAGGTAGGGTAAGAGACGAGGGCAAATTCCTCCCTTTACCCCTCACCAAAACCCCTGCATCAGTTACAGTCCTCTAGGACCAACAACAGACAACAATGTACATAAATACGCTATTCCGGGTGATCAAACCTTTAGGAGTGTATGACACGAGTCCTGCAGTTATCGTTTTATGAATCATTGTACCCATTCTTCTTTGCATTACTTAAGAGAGGCTGACCGCCATGCCCTTGTGATTGTTTGCTTGGTAGCTCCAAATATAAAATATACTCATTTATGTACTGGTTTGGTCAGAACATCAAAGGGTTTATGCAATAGAGCCTTTCATGGATCCCTGCACATGTTTCAGTGTAAGATTGCTCTAATTAGGTAGTAAATTCATATCCACAGTCTCTGCACCCTGGGACTGGTTCACCATTTGTGATACATCATGCCCTGGTCTGCAGGTTCACTTTCAGTTACGTGCATACTTATTAAGTGCTGCAGCACATATTTTTTTATTTGGAAGACATAGTTCTACTTTAATCCAACACCTAAAATGAACCATTGACCCTCACTTTATCTAATATGCAGTATATGCCAGATAAAATACTCTAGAAATACACCACTACCTACGTTAGAAGAGTCTAATCCTCCACTAGGATTAAGTATTCAGCAATGGTAGTTATAGGTGAGAGCAGTATGTGCATGCATTTGATTGATTATTAGCACTATGGTAATGTACATGTTATAGCTATGCAATGTGTAAGTAAGATAATACATAGTTTCAATCAAACAATAAAGACAGAAGCAGTTAGACAATATATATGATGGCAGTTGAAACAACATTCACATTTAATTAGGGATGTTCAGATACCAAGTACTGTACTCGGTACAAGTACATGTACAGATACTTTTCCAGTTCCATGACAAGACTAGAGAAAAATGCAAAAGTTAGGAGGCAGCAGTCATTTTTAAGGAGCACATGAAGCTCCTGGGATTTGTGCATTCCTGTTTTAATGTATGTTTTTCTAATATAAATATATATAAGGGATGCACCAATACCATTTTTTCAAGTACAAGTACTGATACTTGTCCAAATAATCACAGATCCAAGTATTGATACATTTTTGTTTATTGTCATTGTTTTTCTAAAACAATAATGATTTCAGGACAGTGGTGGAGCTACAGAGCCAGGTCCCAGCTGCAACCACTGCAATCCTGGTAGTTCTCGTGAAAACGTCAAGTATCGGCACTGGTATCTGAACTGGTATCTGAACTGGTATCTGAACATCCCTACATTTAATGTCTTAGCAAAGATCGGCAAAGGTGTTATTTAGTTTTCTGTTTGTGCCAGGATAACTAAGGTATGCCTTTTTACAAGTAAATGGTTACATCACCAACCAATTAAGGTGCCCACTGACACCACACTCACTGCAGTCTCCTGGTAGGGAGCTCAGGGCAGACTAAATAAACTTTTCAATGATGGATCATCAAAGTTCAAGTCTATTACCTCTATGATACTATCAGCATGGAGCTGCGGTCCTACTGCTTAAACTCTTTTGAGCTGGGCAGAGGGACACTGCACACTGGCCAAGGCTGGTTGGAAAGTGGATGACCCTCTCTAGGCTCATCAAAAGCTGGTTGCATGTGATCCCACCTGACTTGGTCCAGTGACACTGAGGCAAAACAGCTGTCATCATTTATTTTTCTTTCAACTAATCAAATTGCAATATTGTGCTCTTTTTGCTTAGTCGTGGTCTTTATCAATTCGTCCGATTAGCTTCTTAAAGGTCTGAGGCTATGTTCATACTAGCATTATCATCTTTAAATTGCTGAGGTCTCTCTTCTAAATTAATTAATACCATCCCTCAAACTCTCATGATGTATGCAACCAATATCATGCAGAAACAGAAGGGAGAATATGTGTTACTTCCATATCAATAGCTTTGATTTTGAATTCTGGTAAAGACTGTTTTCACCTCGGTCATCTGAGCTGACTGAGCAGAATTCAAAAAAATATTTTAAAAATGTAAAAAAAATAGGAAAACTAAAAAATAAAGAAAAATATTTTAAAGTAAAGAAAAAAAGTTACATTTAAAAAAAAAAGTCGCCGCACGCCGACCCGACCGCATGCGAAGGACACCCACTGCATAATAAAGCATTTGACAGATGCCGGCAACAGAAAAACAAATGGGCGGAGCTAACGGTGACAGCTAGCTCCGTTCAACTGTTTCCTATAGGCCTGTACCTGACAGAGTTTTCTAGCAGGTCGCGGCCAACGAATAACAACTGGGCGGAGCCGGCCATAACGTCACAGCCCGCTCTGCCCAGTTGTTATTGTTTAATGACAGATCAGCATCCCCAGGTCATCTATGGACGCTGTTCTGTCATTACAACTGGGCGGAGAGATCATGGCTGGCTCCACCCAGCTGTCATTTGCCTGGAGAACGGCCGGCCTTTCCGCAGGCCGCTCTCCCCGCTTCAGATGTCACTTTGGCTCAGTGAATAACCCATACAGCAGCTCGTCGGATCGACTGGACTGGAGAGTAGAGGCGGCCAAAGAGAGCCAAAGGATCAGCCGAAGCTATGCTGGATTCTTTGGCTCTTTAGTGAATAACTGCCTTCAACTTTTACTGATGGTCAATACCCTACATGTCAAAAATGACCATACAATACAGCTGGTGAGGTGAGGTGCACAGAAAGCTTCTATCTACATCAGTGGTTCTCAACCTGTGGGTCGGGACCCCCTCGGGGGTCGAATGACGATTTGCCAGGGGTCGCCTAGTCAGAAAAAAAAAAAACCACCATAGGAATGCATAGCTAGATTCCTATTGGCTATTTCACTTTGCAAAATCCAATAGCAAACTAGCTATTGCAACCTCCCTCTAATGATGCTGCCAATCAGCAGAGGGGGACCTGAAGTTCGGCACGTGGAGCTGCGAACACGCCCGAGCCCATCCCTATCAGTGACAGTACTGCGGAGTATGTACCTCATACGTTATATAGCCACACACTTTAAATCCAATTCTTCTAGTTCCAGCTGCAGAGCCCGGTCCGGTCTTTGCCTATAGCAGTGGTTCTCAACCTGTGGGTCGCTGTGCAAGGTGAGAGTCCTCCTCAGCTCTCTCCTAGCGCAGCAGTGTCAGTTCTCCCGCCACGCCTCCAGATGTCGCTGCAGCAGCCGCGTCATCCCTAAATTTTACCTTTGGGGGTCACCACAACTTGGCAAACGTTACCAAGGTGTCCCGGCCCTAGAAAGGTTGAGAACCACTGATCTACATTATGAGATCCTTAAAATGACATCCCTGTGTTGCTTCTATTGTGGAAAGATTTGCTGGGAATGTACTTCAATAATCGCAACAGGGAAAAATGTCCACATCAGTACTCAGCTGAAGGGACATGAATATGTAAGACTGTGAGCTGCATGCATACCACCTAACTGTCCCTTATTTGGAACCAAATCCCTCTGTACCTCTTTGCTCCCCAGTTGTCCCTCTTTTTGTTTTGATGTTTAAATAAAAAACAATTTAACTAACAAAAATTGTATTCTACACTAAACCTTTCATCTGATGTTTAAATTGCACTTATTTTGAAAAGCCAGCATGATGGAAAAAGAATGGTGAAAATAAAAAAAGACACCTGTGGGTATAACTGATGATTTTTACAATTCATTTCTTCATGGTCTGAGTAATTGGTGGTGTGTCATTTCCTACATACTTTGTACTAAAATATGTCCCTCTTTCTCCTCTCACAATGTTGGGAGGTACGCTGCATGTCATGCAAACACTAGAAAAGACCGGCGTCCTATGCGGGGTCACCTTTTCCCTGTATTGACTACGTGTATTGCTTTGGTGTTACTAACTTTCTAGGTAAATGGAAATTTTGCACACAGTATAAAATGAAAAACAACAGAGAATATTTTACCTTTGCCATGTGCTGCTTTGGGAACATACAAACTATCCATTTCTATTCTAGGGAAAGTAAACAAACAAAGAAAAAAGAATCTTTGTGTTGGGCTTTAGTTTTGGGAAGAATAGTGTTTATTTGAATTCATTCATGCAGGTGCAGTAGACAGTGTCAGCACTTTCAATCAAACACGATTTCCTTGGAAACAAGTTTCCTGACCTCACACACAAAACATTGATGAATCAGCAAAGTGTGCACAGAGGTTACAATCCAAATTGCCCAATGCACAAAGGCTTTGATGTGTTTTTTCACCTTTCATTAAAGCTGGGATAGAGAATACCATCACCTTTGATTTTTGACTGTACTCTGCAGAAAATGCAACACTGTACTGACCTTGTTTTGATTTGTGCATTATTCAGAAGGAGGATGGAAACATGTTTGCCACTCAGAGAACTCCAAAAATGTATTATGTTTGTTACTATAATGATTATGGCATTTGAACTGGTTTAACTACACCACAGGCAATCTGCATTTATCAGGTATAGTGGTAGCTCTGAATCGACATGAGTCACTTGTTTCATCATGAAAAAAATATTGTTGCATAGCTAGTTGAAAAAAAATTACAGATTTCTTTATTCAAGTGTAAATGTTGGCAGTCAATTTTCCAATGTGCAAACCATTTTGGTAAATTACATTAAAGTGATATTTAAAGTCATAAGGTTTTAGGGTATTTAAAATGCTGAATAAATCACTTACAGTGGATGCTTCTTCTTAAGGTTGAAAGGTCATAGTTTTCTGCAGAATCAGCTGGTGCCCTGAACACTTGCCCTGATATCCTGGTTTAGGGCGGCTCCTTTCCTTTGCAGGATCCTATGGAGCCACATTAATTACAGCAAGAGTACATGAAATCACAAAATAGAAGTAAGTCTATTCTGCTATTAAAGCCATTCATCCTTTTTTATTTTTTTTTGTACACTGAGCTGCACATGCGAAACTCAGTGTACAGACTCAGCGTGGCAAGATGAAGTAACTCCCATGCGCATATTTATTTTATTGTTTATCCGATTAACCGATTAATCGAACTTAATAATCGGCTAACTAATCGATTTTGAAAATAATCGTTAGCTGCAGCTCTCCATGTGTGGCATTTACATCATCGGCAGCCAACCGATCAAGTGGTTGAAGACCCACCCAAATCCTGGAAGAATCCTGGGACAAAGATAGAAGCCTCAGGGAGGGAAGTGCAGTGATGGAGGGGATCGGTTTGGCAGGTAAGTCTGCCATAATGTACTTATATGCTGTGCAAACTAGCACATTATGGGGTCTATTCACAAAGCTGCCGAGGGCAGCCGAGTGAACGACCGATCAGAAGTGAAGTGAGCCGAACACTGTTCGGCTATTCACTTCAGGCTGGTACGGCTG
>NW_017307396.1:461453-474660 GCF_000935625.1 Nanorana parkeri | reverse complement strand
CCGTACAGCACCCCCTCGGTTCTCCTGAACCGAAGGGGTCCTGGTGCCGAAGCTAGCCGAAGGATCGGCCGAAGCTACGGCCAGATCCTTCGGCAGCTTTGTGAATAGACCCCTATGTCTTAAAGCTTTTGGGGCACTTTTTATTTGTATTTTTTTTGATGCTTTACTTCCATGTTAAAGCTAAACTCCAAGCAAATATAAAAGACACAAATTAATGCAAAACTCAGAGCATATATAAAAGACTCAAATTAATGCAACTCTGTATTCATTTGTACATCATCAAATGTATTCTTTTTTAAGTGTAAGTACCTGAATTTGACTGAGGCTAGGTTCACACCAGATGCAGTGCTTTCCGGCCCGATTCTGGCCAGAACGCACTGCATCGCATTGTGGCTGGCTCCCTTTTTTGCGGTGCAGGATGGGGCGTGACGGGTCATTGAAGTGAATGGCACCGTAGCTACACCCTCAGGCCGCAATGTGATCATCCGCACGGGATCACAAGGTACATTGTGCCTGCGGTCCGGTGTAATCAAAATAGGGCTTGCAGCCCCCTCCTGCCCCGCAAAAAAGTGAGCCGTCCGCAATGCGATGCAGTGCATTCTGGCCAGAATCGGGCCAGAACGCACTGCATCAGGTGTGAACCTAGCCTTAGTATCAACTCTTGAAGTTCCTGTACAGCAGGGCTCAGAGTGGGAGAGTGAAGCAACACAAGCAACCAGTCAGTTGCTGCAGGGCTCATGTGCTGATAGAAGAGAGCAGAGCTACAGAGAGATAAGCTCATGAGTACACTCAATCTTTTTCTACTCTCCAGTTCTACTTAACTGCAGCAAAGAAAAAATCAGGTCATTTGCCCTGCTGGACAGAGCTGTGCTGAGTGGAAGAGCTGTTTTAGCCCCCATTCACACCTAAGCATTTAGTTGCGTGTTTCTAGAGGGGGTGACTGAGTAACACAAATAATCCCATAATTTTCAATGGTACATGTTCACATATGAGCGTTGTGTCACCTGTCACTTGTAACTTGAAGCTGGAAGAAGTACATGAGTTAGATTTTGATAGGAGCAGCTGAAAAAACGCACTGTTTTGTGCACTTTTGAACTTAACAACTGCCTTTCATTGGCTGAAAAAAATGCTCGAGGCTAAAAATGCCCCAAAAACATGCAAAAAGGTGCAAACATGCACAAAAAAAAGCTTCTAAATTGTATGAAAATGTGCACACTCAAGTGTGAATAGGAGTTAAATCTCAGGACTGCATGGACAGAAAAAAATCATTGGACACCTGCACAACATGGTTGCCTTGAGCCAACTTATAATTCATATACAGTGCCATCCTTTAAGGGACTACAATGTTACAACAAACACATTACCACACAAATTACACATAGCTAAAGACTACTGTATATATGGAGAGAGAGAGAGACAGCCACAAGAGGCTGTCGCGTTCCAAGAGAAACTTGCATATTCCCATAGAGCCTCCCATGTTCCCAGAGACACTGATATGTAACACTGTCATGTTACTTGAGAGGCTGCTACATGAGCTTGCCATTTTACCAGATACTGCCATGTGTGACTGCATATTCCCATGGAGACTGCTATGTATGGAAAACAATTTGCCTATAGCCACACATTGTTTAAAAATCACAGGCAGCTAGTCCTCTCACCTCTTCTGCAAAGCATGCAAGATTTGTCACGAACTTCTGCATTACCACTGATGTATACATTTTGTTACAGGTTTAAATGGACCTTTACCCATATCTTTAAAATAATAACAAACACACCTTTAGAAATGTTTAGTAATGACAATTTACAAACACATACTTCTAGATGATTGCCGGCTTTGTATTCTTTGCATACCTTATATCTCTTTTGTTTCCCAGTCTTCTGACAGTGGCCATGTCTACTAAGAGCAGATTACTAGCTCTCCTTTGACTTCCTGGATTTCTGGCACTCGTGACTAGACATGTGACATGCACATCTGAGGGGAGGAAAATTTCCTTGAGATCTCATGAGATTACAGATGAGATTTCCCAGCAATGTTCTGCTGATGACAAGGCAATCCCAGTGTGCATTGCTTTGCCAATATGAAGTATTTTTGCCCTTTCAAAGCAGGAAGTGAATGCTCTGTAAGTGTAAGTATTTTAAAATCACAGCATTTTACACCCGACATGTCTATGCTATTATTAATCATCATAGATCGGGGGATGCATTGGTAGAATTCGATTTTTGAGTGTAAAGGTCCGCACCAGATCAAAGGAATCTGTTACTTACTGTTAAATCTGAAAAATCTGTTAAATCTGTCTAATTTGTATGTTTGGATTACTTTTCATAGCGTAGATTTGCCTTGGATTCTGCTTCTATCTGCTGCCTTCCTTGACCTTCTGTTTGTTTCCTAACCATGTTTAACTGCTACATGCCCTACTGCCAGACTACCTGACTCTGCTTCTGCGTCAGGATTTTGTTGTGCTCCTGGTTCCACCTGTAAGTCAACTGTCACCATTGGCAATCCCGAATGCAACATTTGCACCTTCAGCAACTCTGGAGGAAACCTGACAAACCAGAGCTGCGCCTCGATTGGAGCATGCCTACAGACATTTTTTCTGCACTCCATGGCAGCAAGACTGACACAATGACAAATATAGCCAGCTCACAAACAGTTAAGACCTTCACTAAGGTCAAAAAGCAGAAATTACATAGTGTAAATGCAAAAGCAAAACCACTTAAGTTTCTGAGGCACAGAAGTCCCCTTTCTCAAGGTGACAGACAATCTATGCAAGAAACTAATCTTCTATTTATACATCCACATCTAATTACAACCCAAAGATGAAGACTCTCTCCAAACTCCCTTGCTTGTCTGTATCTCAAAGTACAACAAACCCTCCGCCTTTTTAAAAAAAAAAAAGGGAACAAAAAAAAAACCAAAAAACCCCCCCCCCCCCCCCCCCCCCCGCCGAATATACATGTATCTGCTCTAGAGCAATTAGACTAAGTTGAAGATAATAAATTATACAGCCATTTAGTGTATGTGCCCTTACAACACCCAAGACCAATTGTTGCAGAACCGGGAACACATATCTAAAACCAGACAGTACAGGCTTCATTGTGAACAGATCAGTAGCAGGCAGCACCAGCATCACACTCAGTGGTATAGATGGTGTCTGTATGGGTTTCAGGGACCGTAAGAGGTGCGTTTACCAGGTCCACACCACTCCTCTCCTACATCCATGCCACTTTCAGCTGGCATGATGTTGTGAAATATGTAATCACAGACAGAGTGATGTTACTTTTCCCATAATTCTCCTTTAACTTACTTCTTAGGATTTACTAAGAACTACCAACCTACAATGTAAAACAACATATTTGCTTGAAAAACAATGTACCGCTTTTGGTACCTAAAATCCTGAATAATCATACCGCCAGGGAGGTTAATGCCAGTTATGAATTGAATTGCTTTTTTTCTATAGAACTACAAAGGCACCTAAATCTGCATTGATTTTGTTCTTCTGTAAACATTGGTAATTCAGAAATTAGACCAGGACTGGCCAGTGCCCTAAGCCTGTTAGACTCTGCTGCATTGTAATACTTGGGCATAAACTGAATGACAAGAATCTCCAATTGCCTGTTGCTGTGCATCTTTAAATTCATTTGCAGTGACCCCAAACAAATAGATTATTTATGTAATTTAGATATTTAGACATACATATATATATATAGTAAATAACATACACACAATTAAAAAGAATGAAAAATAGCATCTTAAATAACTGCTAAAAGTTGAAAGGATACAAATGATACAAAGAAATAGCAGTCTTAGCCTTGTTCTGTCTTAGGCTTGACCTTGCAGTCATCTAATACTGCAGGCCGCTGAGTTTCGATGGTTATGATGGTATGTCACAAAACCCCTAACCAGGCAGAGGCTGAACTGCTCATTTATGCTACTAAGATTAATCATGACTTAGCAACCGCTCAGTGTACTGTACTTTCAAATTTGGGGCACTTCTTCAGATGGTTAATATAACACTAAGCTACGTGATCAAAGCAGCTACTGATAATTTCATTTCTCTGTTGTAGGCAAGACTGTTTCTCTGTGAATTCTATTCCTGGCATTAGTGCAGTCCAAGCTAATGACATGATATGAAGATTAGATATTAATCTAGTGTTACAGATGGCCAAAGCCCTAAGCCTGTAAGGCTCTACTGCACTGTACAGTGATGTCCATATGACTGAAAGCAGTGTAGCAGTGTAGTAGTTTTTAGTGTACTGCTCCTTCACTGTCCAATCACAACTCGTGATGAGTCCTAGACACTCCACTGTCTGGCAGGGGTGTCTGGATCACAAACTGGTTAATGAGAATTACAAATCTTTTAGCAGTATAAGGATTCACATATATGTATTTCAACTGTACATTTTGCTGTTTACATGGAGTTCAGCTTTAAATAAACTTCTATACAATGAGCTGATTTACTAAACGATTAGCCAATGTTTACTTTGACATGATAACTTTTACCTTCAAAGGGAATTTTCATTTAGCTTAGTTAATGTGGTGAAAAATCACTTCGCAAAGAATACTCAATCATGTGCAAGGACAATTTAAAAAAAAGTATTTTTGTTTGCACATGATTTGATGATTAAAGCAGATATTCTCATCACAAACTGATTTTTCCCTACTATAACCCTCCCGCCTCGGCTATCTAAAAAATCCCTTATTGATTTTTTATGTTTAAAATATTTTTACTACACCCCCTACCTCCATTTTCACCTAGGCGGGAATGGCGTGGCCCTGTTCCTAAAGTCTCCAGGAAAATCCCTATCACATATCTCAGGAGGCTGCAGCAGCAGAGACACCCAAGAGCTGAACGTAGCCGCACATGATAGGGGGCTGGCTGGAAGAAACCAGAAGAGACAGTTGGCTCCCAATGATGTAACAGAGGAAGATGAGGGCATAGTACCTGGCATGTGGCAGGCAAAAAGTGTATTGTAGCTGGACAACACTTGATTTGCTGTATGTTTTTTTGAAAATAACCCTACAAAACAGGGAAGAGGGGATAAAAAAAGCATGAGGGAGGAAGTAAAATTCCTCTTAACGTTAACAGAGCTTCATTTTGTTCTCCAAACTAAGGGAAAATTCCCTTGAAAAGTTCACACCAGGTGCATTGGGGCTGCACTGACAGCCTTTCCCAGGGCAGTGCCAACATGAAGACAAGGCAATTTGCCTTGTTTTCAATTGGCTCAGTACACAGTGGTGTGCACTGAAAAAAAGTACTGCATGTAGTACTTTTTTTTCAGCGCAACATGGTGTAATGCAGTACAACTGCATTACACCATGAGGTGGCAGCTAGAAGTTAATGGAATGTCACTTGTGACATTTCAATAAAGTTCTAAGAAAAAATGCAGTGTTCCTTTCTAGCGCACACCAGTGGCTGTGTGTTCAGTGCGGCTGGCATGAACCATCCCTAAATCAGCCCCAGAATGGTAAATTTTGAGAGTATACACAAAGAACATTATTCTTTTCTGCATATGCCAAGTTCTCCAAGTAGTCTTTTTAAGAAATGTGCCCCTGCAGAGTCCACCTAAAGGGGGTAGAGAACTATTGAAGCTTCACCAGTTCTGCCAGTGGTGGCCTTTCAGTCTAATATACAGCCCCCTCACTTCTACTTCAAGCAGGGAAGAGATAGAAGACATATTTGATTAATTTAAGCTCATGGCTGCCCATGAACTTGCACAGCTGGATAATGGTGTAATAAAATCTGGAAACATCTTTCATGTGATCATTTGGGACCTGTTAGAGAGTGAAGGCAACAAAATGATACATTTTGGTTGATTATCAGTAACATTGCAGCTGCCCATGCCAACCAGAGGGCACATAAACATAATTTATTAATAGCTTTCTTAGATATAAAAAACTTGTGATATACAGTATTTAATATAAGCTGTATAACAGTTCAGCTAAACTGGAATATCTAAACAAAACTGGAAAGTCATGCAAAGAGAAATGAGGGTGTGCAAAGTGCAGTAGCCCTAAACATTTATGAGATTCCATCTTTCACGACTGGAAATTATTATGGGAGTTTATTATTAGGGCTGTGCAAATTAACGATTAATTTCTCGATTAATCGTTAATCTTTTTGATTGATAAAAAATTTTTTGATCGCTAATGAAAACACTCACCTCTCCGCCGGCTTCCGGGAGTCCCGTCGAAGATCCGGTGACGTCACGGACATCGACATCACCGGACTCCTTCCCCCTTACCCACGTGGCTCCGTCGGCTAATGAAGGGAAGTGGAGAGGAGTCCGGTGACGTAGATGTCCCCAAGTGGCTCCGTCGGCAAGGGAAGGGAGGTTAACGTGCTGGATTAGTGTGATCCTAGTTCATTTTATTACTTCATTGCTGTGCTGTATGTGTATAGGCCGATGTAGTTGGATCTGTATGTGCGTTATAATTAATCAAAATTAATCGATTAAACATTTTTTCGATTAATCGAACACGAACATTTTAATCAGTAACAGCCCTATATATTATGGGTTACTAAGCATTGTGCCAGCACAAATATTTATTTTTCAAAGGTCCTCTTGCACTACTGAGCTAGAACACACACTTAGTTTTGCATTAGCAGGAGATGTCTGATGTTTTGGGAAATATTTATTACCCCTTGACTTCCAATAATACCCTATATTACTAAATATTGGCTTTGTTTCATGTGTATGGCAATGTTTGTAAGTATGCTTCTTCTACACTCTTCAGACATATTAGTACAGTGGAGGACTTTCTTAGTCAAGGGAATCCTTGCAAGAATACTTTTTGAGCTCTCCCATTTATTTACTCTCCAAGTACAAACAATTATTTACAGGGTTATTCACAAAAGGGTGAAGAGTTTTGAGAAGGCAGGAGAAGTGAAAATCTAGGACAACATAGCTGACCTGGAAAGTGAGCTGAATTGGAGAATTTTTCCAAATCAGCTACTTTGGCCTAGATTGTTCACTTCTCCTGCCTTCTCCAAACTCTTCACCCTTTTGTGAATAAAACTGTTAATGTGTATAGATAGATGGATAGATGAAGATAAAGAGTAACCTTTGTGATGCCCTGAAACCTCTCAAATTCCACAATGCAACTAGTATCAGGCAGTGCAACTCCCTTTAATACATAGCATCAGGAGCAAATAGGAGTAGTATTCTGCATGTCTCAGGACCAGTGAGATAGGATGTGTTCACTGTTCAATACCACCTGGATGTTACAAACCAGGAAAACAGTTGGGGTATCATGAAAAACTCTTGGCACTTCACACCTACACTGTAATGGAGCAGTACCTAGTTGAAAGTGATGACAAAACGGAGTCACAGCAACAAACATCTTATGTAAATGAACCCTTCCCATAGAACCTCTGTGCACAATGGTGCTGTGACAGAAAGGATGACATTTACTGTATACACAGCTGTGGCAGAAGTGAGGTCTGGGCACCCCAATACTAAGTAGAAAACCACTTGCCCCATCAGGTTGCTGGAATAAGCCACTGCTGGATATGATCAAATCAGATAGGGATTAAACATCCATTTGTTGTTAAGAACCCAAGTTGTTGTTTCAGGCCTGAATATGTAATGGTTTATGGTGGGGTCAATATCAGTAAGCCAGAACACTAATTTAATATCACTTGACAGCCCCAGCTAATACATAAAGATGTCCTAGCCTGATAACAAGCAAATTACCCCTGATTAACCCTGTTAGTAAACTGTTTACCAATTTTCACTCAGTATCCATAACTTTGGACCTGGGGAGTGATACATGAATATGTATTGAATACAATGAATATGTATTTAGATGTGTCATTCAACCCTGATCATGTACATTGCATAAGAGGTCTAGAGATCTAGAGACACACACTACCACTTCTAAAGTTGGCATACATCACAGGTATGTCAGGTCTAGTATCAATACAAAGCTAATTTCATAACTTACAATCTATTGTTTATCAGGTGAATATATAAAAATATGGCTACTTTTGTAAAACTGACAGTTTGGAAGGGGCAGGTGAGAAGAGCATAAAGTGAGAAGAGCATAAAGCCATCCTGCTTCAACCCCTGGGCCTTTCTGATTGGGTGGGGGGCTAGCTCAGGGACATCCCCTAGAGGGCCCACAAAAAAGCTGCTGCACAGGGCAGCTAAAAAGACTTGTTTACAATCAAGAAAGAAGCACTCATTGGCCTACCAAGAAGAAATCTAGGGGGCGCGCGCGAGCAGAAAAAAATTGCCGTCTGGAGACGGCAACCCGCAGATGTAGCAGTGCCGTCCGTCCGTTTTTTTACTACGGGCGGACGGCAAGAGGTTAGCATCAAGAACAGAACCTTTGAATTACTTCAAGAGAGTAAATCCCAGATTCATCTTTTGTTTCATTGAACCGGCCTCTGCTGTAACTCATACAACTCAGCTCCTCGCTAAGTACTTTCATTCCTATTCCCTTTTTTTTTTATGTTGTTTTATTTGTCTCTTCTTGTAGCATCTTTTTCTGTATATCTTTTCTGCACCATTTTTTTTATTAAAAACAATCTTTTAATATCATTAAGCTTATTTCTACACTCTAAATAAGAACTTAAACAATCCTTGTCTCTGTGAAGAGCGCTGCCATATTGTCATATTGTAAAACCTGTTATATTCCTGTCTGAAGGGACAGTGGGAATCACAGGCATTGATTAAGTTTTTGAATTGTCACAGCATTTTCTGGGCATGGTATGCGTTTCTGTTAAAAGATGTGATGGCAGCTATTATTCTGTGTAAAGGGTTAACCAACCCAGCTGATCACTCTCAGCCTGCTGGACTTTGATTGTCATCCCCTGAGCTGGAAAATCTCTGTGCAGGGTGAGGCTGAGAGTGGTATCATCATGTCTTTGTGATGGCACAGTAGGATCAACACTGCAGATCGTGACAGCAATATACGGCCTTATAGAATTGCTGTGCTAGAGGTTGCCAAGGCCCTCAACACTGTCCAAAGTGAGATCATGAGATCCCAAATGTATGAGTTACTAGGCATGTGTAGGCACCAAACTGCTATTATATGATGTAGTAAAATTATAGTTTAAAGTGTAGTAACAGGTTCATTATAAGTAAGTCTATAAATGCAAAACATATACACCAAAAACAACCAAAGGATGTACAGTATAGTTTAGGTTTTGCTGTTTTGCCTCAGATTAGTCCAGTGTTAATGCCCAGATCCTTAGATTCTCACTGGTTTCCATGGAAGCTTTTAACCATAATGCTTAATGTAAATCACTAACTACAAGCACATGAAATAATGCCTTAATCAGCTTGTGTTATAGCTCTTCTGGCTGATGCGAGGGGCAAGACTACAATCATTGCAGGCTTTTTAGCTCTCCGTGTTTTTAGCTTTACCGTCTGTGCAGTTTCTACAATTGACAAACATGAAAATGCAGCCGGCTTGATCAGCACCATGCTGTGAACTACTTAAGAGTGTCTTTTTACTAAGTGCATAGCAGGGAGTCACTGATTTGTATCCATTCACAGTTACCTGAGTCACTTTCCCAAATATACAGGCATAAAACTGGTCCACTGGTGCTGACTAGTGCTGAACCACAATGGGCAATAGAATGTGACCCATTCCTTTGGACATGTTTTAATTCATCATATTTGGATATGTTAAAAAGCAAGGTAAAACAATACATAAGAGAAAAGGATAAGGCCTTCAAAAAATATAAATCAGAGGGGACAGCATCAGCATTCAAAAACTACAAGGAATGCAACACAAAATGTAAAAAAAGCAATCAGGAAAGCTCCGCCCACTTGTAATGACAGATAAGCATCCCCAAATTACCTGGGGACACTGAACTGTCATTAAACAATGACAACTGGGCGGAGCCGGCCTTGACTAGGGTTGGGCTCGATGTTCAAGCCAAATGTGAGTTCGACTGGAACATCGGCAGTTCGTGTGTTCGGCTAGTACACGAACTGTCAGGGTAAACTAAGGTCTAGATGATATTGTATGTACATGGGTGGAAAATTGGCTGAAAGAACGGACCCATAGGGTAGTGATAGATGGGTCATTCGCTAATTGGGCAAGAATGGGGAGTGGGCTGTCCCAGGGTTCAGTCCTGAGACCAATACCTATCCCGTTCATCTTATTTATCAACGACATAGAGATGAGACTAAATAGTTCAGTTTTTGCAGATGATACAAAACTCTGCAGAGCAGTAAATTCCAAACAGGAGATATTCGCACTACAACAGGACCTAAGCAAAATTGAGGCATGGGCTACAAGATGGCAAATATGATATAATGTTGAAAAATGTAAGGTTATGCACATGAGATTAAAGAACATGTGCGCAAACTACTACTTAAGGGGTGCTACATTAGGGAAGTCAGACAAAGAAAAAGACCTGGGGGTGCTCATAGATCCCAGATTTGGCAATAGTAAGCAATGCCATTATAAATCATTGGTTCAGCCCCATTTTGAGTATGTGGTACAGTTCTGGTCGCCGACTCTCAGGAGGGATGTCCTGGAACTGGAGAAAGTTAAGAGATGGGCTACAAAATTAATTAAAGGGATTGAAGGCCTGAGTTAAGAAGACCGCATTCAAAATCTAAACTTATTCACCTCAGAAAAAAGGCAATCAAGAGTGGACCTTATTGCAGTCTTCAAAATCATCAATGGGGACCCCAGTATCAGGAACAAGTTGTGTAATCCCAAAATGTATTCAGAGCCCGGGGACACAATAAGAAGTTAGAAGAGAGGGGGTTCAATCTTAGAATTTGCAAGTAGCAAGTATTTCACTGTGAGAGTGGTGAAAGTTTGGAACTCACTACCACAGGCGGTGGTATCTGCGGATAACATTGATAAATTCAAGAAACTTCTGGATGAGTTTCTTCTTTTGCAGAATCTACAGGGGTATGGGAAGTGTTATAGTAAGATAAATACAGACACACACACACACACACACACACACTCACATACACAGGTTGAACTGGATGGACCTTGGTCTTTATAGAGCCCATGTTTATCATTTGAAATAATCCCTTTAATAAGAGAATTGTATGATTTACAGGTTCTGGGACTGGTTGATGAGGTGTAGGTGAATTGCGCTGGGACTGGATGCTGAGATTTAATTCTGACTGTGGCATAAATACAGGTAGATAAGGGGCATCAGGCAGGGCACACACGGCACATGCCCTGCATCTCTTGCCTGCTCCCCCGGGTCTTGAGCTGCTTTTTTGAGCTGCTTCTCCTGCATGTGGTTGCATGACACGTTGCTTCTCAGCAACCACATTGGCTATGACATACAGAAGAGAACGGGTGGCACACACAGGAGCTAAAATTCAAATCTCTGCATATGGTTGGTAATTAAAGACATAAAACTACACAATATACAACCTAGGTTGTGCAGGGTTTTTTTTGAGGGTACTCATATAGTTATAATTCGTACAATTTTGTTGATGTTCATATAAAAGATTTATTACATAATTATAAATATTAAAAACAATACTTGACCCCTAGGTAAGTGGCTGTACAATTCAATCATACTAAGAATAAATGTATATAGATGAATGGAAACATGTAAAACTGGAAAATATGATTTTACAAATGTATTATGAAATGGCTTATAAACATGTTGATGAACAATGTATCATGTATTTACAAATAGATTTATACCGATCCCCCTGAAGAAGCCTATGAGCGTAACGCGTAGGGGACTAACAAAGCAATACAACACTGCATATGAAAATCAAGGAATTATGAATATACATAGTGAAATATGAATTATATACAAAATATTATGAAATGTGAAAAGAAGTAATTATTTTAGGGTTATAAGAATCATGTGTATATATATATATATGAGCATTGTTTTTAATATTTATAATTATGTAATAAATCTTTTATATGAACATCAACAAAATTGTACGAATTATAACTATATGAGTACCCTCAAAAAAAACCCTGCACAACCTAGGTTGTATATTGTGTAGTTTTTTGACTAAGTTTGGGGTGAGGCCTCTAATCACCTGGGGGAGTACTTTGGGAAGTGCCTGTTTTGGAATGAGAATAATTAAAGACATACAATGCTGAAACTAATGTTATTTTTCTTAAAATCATTTTTTTCTAAAATGATGCTGGGTCATATCAGATGTAACCTTTTAGGTAGTGCTTTGTGTAGTTCTTTCTTCTGTACTGAAGTGTAGTTTCATAAACTAGCATGCTGTTTGGTTTCAGTGTTTTTAATCCTCTTTCTATGTCTCTCAACGGGAGGCTGCTCAACAAAAATACCTTTCCTATCTTCTAATCAGCAGCAAACCACCTTGACAGCTATCATCAAAGACATTTGGTTTTTAATTATGTTGTTGGGCACACCAGAATTAAAAAACAGATGGAGCTCTGATTAGCTGGTGTGTGTCATTTAAGAAGTGCCGAGTGTTTGTACTTCATGTATCAGGATTGAACTCGGTGTCCGTGCTACTCTCCAGTCACACTATATTGCTTTCAATATCTTAGGGACCAACAGCACCACAACAACTATTTACTGCATATGTCATTCTATTAGATATCCATTTAACCGCACAGCATTGTATATATCCATCATACTAAACAAGTAAATACAAGCATCCACTAATAATCTCTAAGCTATAAAGTAGAGCTCCAGCTTTACTGTTTTAAAGCATCTGTACATCCAAAAGAAACTCATTAGTCATGTCATGTGCACTGTGTATGCCACTTTCTGGCTGAAATCGTTTTTGGCACTGTCCAAAATTATGCAGTGAGCCCTTAAGAGTTCGCTGAAGCTGCTGTCACTCTGTGATGGACCAGGAGGTCAGAGGGAGTACAGAGCTAGCTCTCTTTCTCTCACTTCCTGCGTTTTTCTTTTACAATACCCATAGGATGTATACCCAACCAACCAAAATGTTATATATAAGCTTTAACATGCTTAAAGTGTTGTCACTATCAAAAAACCCACTCTAAGAAATGCCATGCAGCTATCACTGTATTGCGTATAGACAGGAAGAAGCTTCAAGAGATCAGCAACACTGAGGAGCAACGAAGGATGAAAAAAAGGTAAGGTATGGCTGAAAACTTGGCAGTTTTTGTATTCCCATAAAAATTACAGTTTTGCTAATTATTAGGAAAAGTTTCATCGTGCACTATATAAATGTCAGGAAGTGAAAGCTCCCCAATGGAACCCTGACAAGGGTGTTAACAAAAAAAAAAAAAAAAAAAAAA
>NW_017307396.1:455909-461442 GCF_000935625.1 Nanorana parkeri | reverse complement strand
CAAGGGAACCCTGACAAGGGGTTTAAAAAAAAAAAAAAAAAAAAAAAAACCCATAATAAATAATAAAAAACAAATTTCTACATTGTTTAACTCTGCCCTATAATGCTATCATTTTGCTTCATTTACCACAGGTTCTCCTTACTGTATTTGAGTACTACAGCATTGTATATTATAAATATGTATACACAACTGTCTGTTATTTCTAGCTATGCTAATTTGTTTCCAGTATTCATCTTTCTGTTTTACTGTGAGCACCAATTATTTTTAGAAGCAACTGAAAATTCAGATTTCAACAAATTAATGTCGTCAATATGATAAATATGGCAATTTAAATTATCGTTAATTACACTTGAAAATTTACATTGGAATAATAATTTGGCATTTTTGTAAACATTGAATAGTATTGCAGCAGTTGTAATTATATCTAAATCTAATCTCGAAACCGCACTAAAAAGGGAAACCAACAAAACATTTTCTGGAAGTAAAGACCAATGTAAAGCTGATCATAGGCATACAAAAACAGTTGGGTATATGGGCATATTGACTGGCTAGAGGCATTTCTGTTGTATAAAATTGTATATTGGACACATGGAACAGGTAGGAGGGATGTGAGTGGACACCTCTGGCACTGGATTATCTTATGGAAAAGAACTGAGATTGGACAAAGTCTGTCCAAGCAGTATTTCGCCCAGAGGAACACCATCTGAGGTTCCGAATTGGAAAGGCCATTGACACCTTGCTCGAAAAGGGCTCTGGAAGCTCTGGAAGGGACTCTTACCCTGTATTACTTTTACTCACACTAATCTAAATGACATTCCTTCATTTATGTGAAGTAATTGTTTTGGAAAATCCCTGTCCTTAAGACGTTTCTGCCTAGTGTTAATTGTGTCATGCCATGTAAGAGTCTGTCTTTTACAGCACAAGTTAGGCTTTCCCAAGGGTTACGGCCCACGGTGTGGCTTTTGCTGTAAATGTATCAGTAGGAAAAGATGGTAGTAAATACAGGTGTAAGGTGGTGGCGTTGGTGATCAAAAAAGGCAAGAGCTCTGGGTGCACACAATGAGCTTCCCACAGCCAAGAAAACTAATGCCTAATAAAAATAATAAGCATTTCCCCAATAAAGTTTATAGTCTAGAATATAGTTATCAGCTTAATACATGGAACTTAGTGTCGTATATATTATTATTTATATGAATGAGCCTTTCAAAAGGTATGTCCATACAAAGCTGATATTTCAGACCTGACAGTTTCTTATATATTCCAGAGGCTCTATTTGTGAAATGTCTGCATTTGAGTATCTGGGTCTGCACCCCTGCTGTGGGCACTATGAGGGGTTTCCACTCATATTTTAAGCTTCTGTGTGAAGAGAGTCAGAAATAATAGCAAGTTTTATCACTGTCGGTGTATCCAAGACATACAAGAAGCTAGGGGTTGATGCAGCCCACCAGGCTAAAACATAACTTTTGGATTAATTAGTTCTTTAAAGACTATTCACCTTTTAAAAAAAAACTATGCATGACCTGGGCTCAGAACAGTGGCGTCACAAGGAGGGTGCGGGGGGTGACTGACAGTCATTTTGTTGTCACCCTCTCTGAAAAGTCAGACACCCAGTCATGGACCTGAGAGCCTGACAGCTGCACGAGAGAGGAGGGGACCCGGCGGCATACCTTTTCCCGTCGGATGAACGACCCCTCTTCTTATTGCTGGCGTCCATCACCAATATGTGTGCACCTTACTGTATAGCTGGTGACAAATTGTTGAGTGCATTTGTCATTTGTTTTGCATCACCAATATGGTCTTCGTTAGTTAAGTGCCTGTGCGTAATGACGTCACATGCACGCATAATGACGTCCCAGCGTGTGACGCCCCGGTGGACGCTCCAGGTGACACCCAGCCCGGGGACACCTCTGGCTCAGAGGAAGTGGATTGAATGATTCTGGCCTTTAAAAAAAACACTATGCATTTTAGGCCCCAAATAAGTTACTGTACAATACACTGTTCTGCGTCTAAAACTATAGCTTAGTTTAAATCCCTTTCCTGTAGGCCTTTCACGGCACCCCCACAACCTGTCCGAAAAACTTGAATGGTCAGCAATTCCCGTCTATTGTAATATCAGGGGCACAAAATTAATTAAGTGATGCAAAAATGTGTTAATGAATAAGCATGCTTCTGCATTTAAAACCAGTGCATGTGCTCTCTCCCCCTGTAGCAGCATTGCTGATTTTAAATTCAAATGTGTGTTTGTTCCTGTGTGTGCTGGGGATGAGCTCTCTGTGAATTTTGCTTCTTTTTTACTTGCAAGATGGGGTATCGCTGACCATGTTTTGTTTGGACAGGCTGTGGGGTGTGCCACAAATGGCATACATTTAAACTGAGCTACAGTTTTAGAAGCTGAACAGTGTTTTGTAACCTATTGGGGCCCCTTGAATGCATAGTATTTTTTTTCCTCTAAAGGTCAGCATCATCTAACCAACTTCCTTTGAGTACAGATCATCCTGGGCCCACCCCAGAGATGTAACTGGGCAGTGAAAGAAGAAGCAGTATAGTGATGAGCTCATCTCTCTTTCACTGCTTTCTTTTCCTATTAGAATGCTTCCTGTCAGCACATGAGCTGGCTCCTTGTTCTGTTTCTTCCTCTCACACTTCAACCCTGCTGTATTCTAACTGCAAGAGGCTGATATCGGAGGCTGTTTGCATTTTAAAAATACATTTAATGGTGTATTCATGATTACAGAGCTACATTAATTTCTGTATTTTATATCTGCCTAGAGTTCAACTTTAATACATGCAATACACAAGCTTCCTGCTGATATACTAAGGTTGGCTGGTGGTGCCTTTTAGAGTTCTTTCCATTAATGACATTTTATTTCAAGCTGTATGCAAATAGTGTTTTTAACGTATGCATGATAAAACAGAAAATATATGCTGATCACTTAGAGCATAAACTGTGTTCCCATCTGAGCCGAATTTTCCGATTAACTGTGTAATTTGCATCAGTGTTGGTTAGCAAGCTACAGTATCAATCATGCTCAGGTAAGTAAATGCAGAATGTCATCTTATAGTTATAACACAAACCAGAAATTAATGTATACAATTACACTTCATGTTCATCATCCTAATGAAATATCAACCATCTAAAAGGGAATTGCTGCTATGCAAGGGCTGTGGCTTTCATCAAGTAGTAGAAGTATATGTATAAAGCAAATATTTCACTTTTGAATATAGTAGGAAAGAGGAAAATCTCTCGAGCGGAACAGTTACTGTCTGTATCCCACTGGAGAGATTTACCTTCACTTCCTGTCCTGGATATGATACAGGAAGCAAGAGGCAATCTCTACGAAGTGAGGAGAGAATTCTCCTCTTAGATAGTTGCCACCAGAACTGGTGTTCCTATGCAAAGATTTACCCTCACTTTTTGTTCTGGTGACAACTGTAATATCTCAGATTTTCCATCACTTTCTGCCTCTGTGACAATAATCACCAGAACAAAAAGAGAGGGAAAATCTACCTAATGGTGTCAGACACAGCAATAGAAACTTGTCCTACAATATTTAAAAGTGGAAAAAAAAGTTTGGGCTATACTTACAAAGTGCCTAGGCTGCAATCTTATTTGTGCCATTGTGACTGTCTGAGGTCTACATTTTTCTTGCACTGACAGAATATATGATGACTCGTGAGGTCATATAAGGAGGTTTCACATCTGTAAGCTATAGTAAGGAGCGTTACTGAAACACACAGTACTATACAAAGCTGATTGTGTTGCATTGCAGAGCCTGAATTTTGACTGACACCCCAAGGCTTCTTGTTAGCGCACCACAGTGCATGTATATTTTACCACAACACAAAGATGTGTATTATCTGTGCAGTGTGGTATGTGCTGCATTGAAAAAAAATGATGCAGGTCAGTTGAAACTTGTTTTGTGGTGCATTGGCATCTCATTTAAAATGAATGATCTGCCTTACTGCAGTCCAAGTTAATATGCAAAATAATGCACATAAATATGCATTTGGTAACGCAATGGAAATGCCTGATCCTGCCCTTAAAGTCACACTAAACTCAGGAGATAAATCTTAAAAATGCATTCAAGTACCTTAACAAAACTGTATCTTATTTGTGTATCACTCAGCTGTAGATCCTCAAATCATCTCTGAAATCATGCTGGCACTGTTCTTCCTTCTGAAGGATGGCTACTTCTCTTCTCCATGGTCCCTGAGTGTGTTGTAAAATACTCACTGCTCCAAGTTCGCTCCCTTGATGGACTACAATCTCACATTTATTAATGTGTATTGAGATTGCAGTCCATGGACTGCGACAGGGGAAAAAACATCACCCTAAGTGGAGTGGCTACTTAAATTTAGTGATGCTAGCGCTGTAATCTGTCTTGTAGATTTGTAGTCTGGTATCATTTGGTTATTCTAGGTGTTCTGCTATTGATTGCACCTACCGTTGAGTGGGGTGTGACCCTGCCACAGAGTAGGGCAGCCAATAGGGGAACATTAGGAGTGTGTATGCCTCACCAGCCAATCATTAGGAGTTTCATGGCCAGTGGTGCATGCTGGGGAAGTGCATAAATACTCAGGATTTGCCATGTGCTCAGGTTCAGTCTGCTGCCGGAGGTTAGAGAAGCTGAATAGGCCTCAAGCCTGGAGAAGGCCACATGTGGACCCAGGTGGGGTCAGGAACTATCTGGGAAGGAGAACCAGAGGAGCCCTATGACTGCTGGAGGTGCCAGGGTGGCCAGCATGGCATGGCCCTGGTCTGGCAGTTGCTTTACTACACAGTGTCATCCTTTGTTCTACTGGAGTATTCCTACACTTTGGAAGCTGGAAGAGACTGGTGAGTCTGGAGCCTATTTTTGCTATGGAAGTCTGAACCCCTATACCCTTTCTTCCAGTTTGGCTGTTCTTTAATAAAGCATCTAAAAAGTCCTTAAAGTGACTGGCGCCCAATTTACTGTTCCCATCCCACAACCCGGATAAGAATCCACCCCTGAGGGTGAAATGACAGCCCTCCCTGCCTTTAGGGGTCCACCTCAAGCCTCTGGGGGTCAGGGGGGTGCTACACATGTAAATGGACATGTGTCTATTTACATTAGATTACTCCCGAATCTGGCATGATCAGGTCCATCGAAAAGGAACACTGTTCTGTTTGCTTTTCCAGGCCTGGCCAGGGTCGAGGGTAACCGGGTGTAAACGGACTCCCATTTGTTAACACAAGGCTGCCCATAGACTAGCATTGGGCATCTGAACAGGTCCGCCTGAAAAATTGAAAGGTGGACCTGATCGGACTGCCCGTGTGAAAGGGGCCTTAAAGTACTTCAATGTATTTTTAATAGGGCTGCGGAAATTAAAGATTCATTTCTCGATTAATCGTTAAAATTTTTGATCGATTAAAATTATTTTGATCAAAAATTAAAACTCACCTCTCCGCTGGCTTCCGGGTCTTACGGGAGTCCCGTCGGAGATCCGGTGACGTCACGGCCTTCGACGTCACCGGACTCCTCCCCCCTTCCCCAAGTGGCTCCGTCGGCTA
>NW_017307396.1:420326-455697 GCF_000935625.1 Nanorana parkeri | reverse complement strand
TGGCTCCGTCGGCTAACGAAGGGGGAGGAGTCCGGTGACGTCGATGTCCGTGACGTCACCGGACTCCTCCCCTCTTCCCTTCATTAGCCGATGGAGCCACTTTGGCCGTGTTTTATCGATAGTTCCAACTTATCGAGTTCTGACTTCCGGTTTCCTTAGAACTACGAGGTTTGCCCAAGAAAGTTGTTCTGCACGAGCGCCAGCCGCGGCATTGCCCTATACACATACACCACAGCAATGAAGTAATAAAATTAACTAGGATCACACTAATCCAGCACGTTATTATTCTGAGTTGCCCCACTCAAGCGGCAGCCATATTGAGTGGGGCACGTGAGATTAATCACATGCTGGATTAGTGTGATCCTAGTTCACTTTATTACTTCATTGCTGTGCTGTATGTGTATAGGCCAATGTAGTTGGATCTGTATGTGCGCTATAATTAATCGAAATTAATCGATTAAAAAAAATTTCGATTAATCGAACACGAAAATTTTAATCAGTAACAGCCTTAATTTTTAGCTCCTGAGTTTAGTGTCACTTTCAATCATCTTAATTCTCAAGGAACTGCATCCCTTTTGAGCAACAGATTTTTGATAAGCCCAAACAATTATAACACTGCAGCATTACAAATATTAAAGTCCGTGCATCATATATATTGATATAGAAAACTAAAATATATGGCTTAGGTATGCCAGAGATTTTTTCACTTGCATTTGACTGGATGACTGAAGGGAAGGATTCTTCTCCTTATTTACAAAGCTAAGTGAACAATCACTTTGCAAAATGTCTCAACTCCTTTTAATACGGAGTTTGATTTAGTAGGGTTTATATACTAAAGAGCAGAGGCTGTTTACTTAGCAAGTAAATGTTCAGTTTGCTTGACGAATGATTGTAAATGAGCTGACCAGTGTTCACTTTGAATGCTCAATCATGCAAGGAAATTTTAGAAAAACACAGGATATTTGCTAGAGCATAACTGATTGATTGATGTAAAAGTTGTGTGCACAAAGGACTTATACATCAAATCGCTCAATCGGTAAAGCTCATTGTTGAATTGCAAGCAAGCAACAGCAAGTTAAAGCATAAAAACTTATATATCAAAAAGCACCATTTCGAACCATCACCCAGGCTCTTTTTCAAACATAAGGTAACTTAAAGGAGAACTATGGGGTCAGTGTTTTCCCCATAGTTCTCCTTGGGGTAACGGGAGGACACCAACTAGCGTCCTCCCGTTACCCTAAGCTCAGTATACCGCGAGCTACAGCTCGCGGTATACTGAGACGCCGCACCTGGAGCGGATCCCGACTTAGATGACGGGATCCGCCCAGCTGCGTGAGTGACAGCTGGCTCTGCCTACCTAGAGGCAGAGCCAGCTGTACCCGCCCCCTCCCCCGTCCGTTCCGCCAGTCAGCGCTGGCAGATCGGAGCGGGGAGAGGGGAATCCAGCCCCTCCCCCTGTCACGGCAGAGAGCCGTGACTGGATCAAGAGGTGAGGGAACCCGGTATGTGTTCCCTCACCTCCCGATCTACTGAGCCGACCTGTGACAGTCTCATTGTCACAGGTCGGCTGAGAACTATGAGGTGAGTGGAAATCACTCATGTCATAGTTCTCCTTTAAGGTAACTTACAATACGGGAACATATAGATGCCTTATTTATGCTATTGGGATGTCATTTTCATGCACAAGGTATTAAATATTTGAGTGGATTGGAGTGAGCTTCACGACAAGGCATCGTGATTGATGAACACAGCTTCATCTTATTTACTAAGATCAGTAAATATTCAGTCAACAGACTTTAGTAAATCAACTCAACTGCCTCATTGCCCAGACATACCAGATACAAAGCAGCATGGCAGCATTTTTCCTGGGCCATTGCCTAGGTTTTTGGTCACTTGGGGGTAGTGGTGACTGAGCTGTCACAATCACCAAGGTGCAAATTTACACAACGAGCTGAAAAGGAGAGGTAAGGTCCCTGCCCACACTACACGTGCTGATTGTGTGGTCCAGCATCAGTGAGACATTACCTTTTACATGCTGGTGGAGGGCAGGGATGGCCTTCTGGGCAATAAAATAGCTGCTGGGTACCTGCCACTATGGTGTTGAATAGGCCACAAAGTTGAGGCAGGGGGCAGACTCCACCAGCTGCAATGATAGCAGCCATAAAGTCAACAATTTTGCCAAGCTATCGTTGACACTCGGCATGGGGGTTGCTTCTGCTCCAGCAGCTGGGCAAGAGATGATCGGCTACAATACCAGCCTGAGAAAACTGAACCTCCTCAGATTTACTGAGGAGACCCAAATTGGGTCCCAAGTGGCTAAAAAGAGAAATCCATAGAGTCATACTTAGACTACAATCTAAGTTGGAGCGCTGTCTCCTTTCAGGATTATCCGACATTATTTAAGATTTACATCAGCTTGTCCACAGAGTGAATGTTTGTTTGTTTAGAGTGAATGGGTTGTTGCAATAACCAAACATTTTGTTTTAGATTTATCATGGGTGTAGTTTGAAGTGGTGCAATAATATTGTTCAATTTTTTTTTAACCAATTAAACTAATTTTGGACTAAATTTGACTCTCCGACCCTCTTTTATAGCTGCACTTTGAGTTAACCAATCTTGTGTTTATCTCTTGTTTCCATTTAAGCAGCACTATCTCTCCCTGCAAAGAACACTTTTTCAGCAGGTCCTATCTACTCCAACTCTCCACACACAAAAGGCTGCTGGGAGCCCTGTATTTATAGAGAGGGCTGGAACATAAGAAAACCCCCATTATTGATCCTTTTAAGCCACTTGACCAACGTTCAAAGGCCAGGAAGTACATGTGTTATATTGGTTTGCTATAGCAGCCATCGGCCATGTGAGTTCATCGTTTTCCCAAACTGTAAACAATGACCTTGGGTCAAACTCATAGTCGACCCAAACCCAAAGCTCAGCACTACTCAATAGGTGGGAACCAGGAAGTTCAGCTTTCAGCAGATCCCTATCATGATAGATTTAAAATGTATGAAAGAGCTCTTAAACATGGTTTTTTTCTTTATTCTGACACGCGATGTCAGACTAGAAAAAAAAATAAAAAATTCCCATTGAAAAGCATTGGGACATTACTATTGGCTATTTCAATTTGCAATAGCCAATAGTAAACTAGCATTGTACCCGCCCTCTGCTGCAGTTCCCCATCAGGTCCATCAGCAGAGGGCGGGTACAATGCTAGTTTTTTTTTCTTTTTTCTTTTACAGCAGCAGAGGCGCTGGACAATAGGAAACTATTGGGCGGAGCTAGCTGTCACTGCTAGCTCCGCACAATCGTTTGCTATTTACTTTTTTTACTTTTTTCACTCTTTTTTTCTGTTCTGCTCGGTACCTCTGAGGGACCGAGCAGAACAGCCGAGCCGAATGCCGAATGCCGAATTAGCCGTACCAGCCTGAAGTGAATAGCCGAACAATGTTTGGCTCACTTCACTTCAGATCGGACATTCACTCGGCTGCCCTCGACAGCTTCGTGAATATACCCCAATAAAAGGCCCTGTGGAGTGTAAACCTTTCTCCACTTCATTCAGAACAACAAAAAAGTTTGGTTAAAAATCTACCTTATAATCATGCATGGTAATCATATTCTAATCGTACATTTAATCTCAGTGATTTTTAATGCAAGTTTAATACACCACCAGAATGGGGATTGCAAAATGGTGAGCATTTACATATTTAAATCAGGGTATATTTCCTTTCATAAAGCTACTGATTGTGCAAGTTGACCACATTAGCACTTCAAATAAACATTTGGTATAATATGTTTACCACGTTCCAGATCTAATCTGCCAATTAGGAGTACTGATTATATAATGAAGTCCATTAGGCAGTGAATAAAAGGTTAGCTTTTAAGAGCAGATGATCCTGGAAATGCCATAATGTTAATTATGTTTGTTAGTGATTTCTTTAGTAGAAAGTTCAAACTAGAGGGAACCATATTAAAATGTATTATATAACTGCATAAGTAATTGGATTATAGAAGACAAAGGAGGAAAGGTTTTAAATTCTTATATAAGGGCTTGTGTAATTGTTCAAATGGGTACATGTTTACATGACATTTTACATTACATTGAAAGACATTTTGACGAGGGGGGGGGGACGGGACACATGTTGCTGTGTATTTATCAGCCCTAACTTTGCCTACATGGGAAGTGATCTCTATGTAATGCAAGTCAGTGTAGCACATGTCTATGAGCATGGATGTACCATTGTGCAGGATATGCTCCAGAGAGCAAAAAACAAGGCTGGTGTCCCAAGTACAGCAACCCATAGCGAGCAAACTAACATTGAAGTTAAATAAAAATAATAAAACCTGGTTGCTGTTGGCAATTGTAGTAGGCAGACCTTACTGTTGGAGTAGCTAAGATACAGGTGAAACTCGAATAATTAGAATATCGTGCAAAAGTTCATTTATTTCACTAATGCAACTTAAAAGGTGAAACTAATATATGAGATAGACTCATCACATGCAAAGCAAGATAGTTCAAGCCGTGATTTGTCATAATTGTGATGATTATGGCTTACAGCTCATGAAAACCCCAAATCCACAATCTCAGAAAATTAGAATATTGTGAAAAGGTGCAATATTCTAGGCTCAAAGTGTCCCACTCTAATCATTTAATTAAGCCATAACACCTGCAAATGGTTTTCATGTAATATTCTAATTTTCGGAGATTGTGGATTTGGGGTTTTCATGAGCTGTAAGCCATAATCATCACAATTATGACAAATCACGGCTTGAACTATCTTGCTTTGCATGTAATGAGTCTATCTCATATATTAGTTTCACCTTTTACAGTCCAGTGAGAGTGTGGGAGTCCAAAAATGTTTAATAATGGAATGGGTTCTTAAATGGGTTTAAAGACCTCCCTCTTCTTCAGGGCTACCTATCATGTTTAAGTCCTGAAGAAGATGGAGGTCTTTACCCCGTACTGCATTGTCTGTTATTTGCTGTTGTTTTTGAACCCAAGCCATTAATAAACATTTTTTGGGCTCTCATTCTGTCCTGTTTGACACTCACTGAACTGTATATACAATGATATAAAGGAAGACGGTTAAGTAAAGCACATATAGAGAAACTACAGTATGTACAGTATGTGTATATAAGATCTAAGTATTACTTTGAAAATGATTCAATCTTCAAAATGAGAAAATAAATGGAAAGAAATAAATGGTATGAAAAAGATGTTATGGGTCTAATAACCCAACTTCTCACATGCTATCCACAATATTTTTTATTTCTAACTCATATGTCAAAAATATTTAGAAAGATAATATGTAAAGATACATATAAAAAGACAAGACAGACTCAGCCCACTTGGTTCCACCTTTAAACAATATTATTTTTGGACTAGCCTTTGAGCCGTGGGAAGCTTTGGAGTGTTTTAGGTGTCATACAAAGTTTAAACAAAGTTCAGGCATGTATTAGGAAACAAGACATGAACCACCCTGAGAAAAAACTGCTACAAAAAGTTTCCCTGTTTAGAATAAAGCAGACCAAACAGCATGCAAGACATTAATACAACCACAGACCGGTAGTACTCTGAGCGAATCAAGCTGTGCTGTTTTGCACATTAATGTTCACCTGACACTGAGCGGTTCCTGAGAGGAGAGAGCAGAGGGATGACATCATCAGTGTGCTGCTGCTCCTTAATTGTCCAATAGCAGACAGGCTGGCCCGAAATCAGACTGCGTAGTCTGCAGAGATGTAGTATTTCAGGGAGTTCCAGGACATGAACAAGGTGCCTGGCAGGAATGCTTCATTCAGCAGGAAGGAGATGGCAAATGGATGTTTGCCGGTCTCTCTTCCCGCTGACACCCATGATCCTGGGAGGGGAAGCGGAGCCCAGGAAGTGAGGTAGGCAGTGTCAGTCGGGGGGGCGGGGAGGGGGGCAGGGGAAACAATAACGCTTTACTAGCCCATGAAAGCGATCTGGAAGCAATATGGCAGCAACTCAGCTGCCAGAATCGCTTCCGGTGTAAAGTAGACAGTTAGCTTTACACAGGTAAACAACAGTGTTGTATAAGGGATACAACACTGGCAGAGAAAGGGTTAAAAGTTAATATCATATTTATCAAGATTCCTAAGTGCTAGTCATTCTGAAATTATATTTGTGTCCAGCTTGAAGGGGTCTATTATAATCACCAAAAGATTTTCAGGAAGAAAATTTTTGAAAAGCTTTGTTATCCAGTGTTATGTCTGGCAAATTGTTTAGCTGGTTTAGGAGTTCAGCTTTAAAATAGGTCTTTCTTTTTTGACTGACTTCAAAGTAAATAGATTGAAGAACTAGTGCATGCTGCAGTTTTCAGTCAAGATGTGACAAGCATAAACTAATGAAAACTGAAATCAAAACTGTAGGGAATTAAATCTCCATTTACTTTAGCAAACATGCAGATTAGTTATTTGCTTTTTAATGTTTTGCATCTTAGTTATAAAAAAAATATTGGTGGTTGAGTTTGAACACAAATCTCCTGAGTGGGCTGTGTGTAAGATATATTTTATGAATAAATGTGCACTAGTCACATACATTAACGATAGTGTTATTGATATTACTGTTAAGGGGTATAAGAAAAACAAGAACACCCAAGCATCATTATATTTATACAACTACCGTGTTTCCCCGAAAATAAGACTTACCCCGAAAGTAAGACCTAGAGCTATCTTCAGAGATTTCTGTAATAAAGGACCTACCCCGAAAATAAGACCTACCCCGAAAATAAGACCTAGTTTGGCTTTTTCTTGGCTTTTACGGTACATAGAAAGCTGCCGCTGAAAACTACATTTCCCAGCAGGCAGCAGCATGGCCAGTGGGGTCGGAGTGAGGTCAGGGGAGGCGAGGGAACTTCTGACTGGTCCGTGTGACAAGGTGGCTCCCTGGACGGCATCAGAGAGGAGAGCTCCAGGACAGCTGCAGCCTTCAGGTACTGTGTGATACAGTACATTCCATATCTCTGCTCTGTGTGACAACCTGTGTGCCTCAGCCTCCACAGCATATTTCATCTCTATTATTTAAATTATGGTAGAAAAAAAGTATGTGGAGGGGATGTTCAATGGAGGGGGAAAAAAAATAAGACATCCCCGAAAATAAGACCTAGTGTGTTTTTTTTTGGGAAAAAATATAAGACAGTGCCTTATTTTCGGGGAAACACGGTATAAGTATAAACAGGGGGCACTTACATACTCATACTCACAAGGTCTTGACAGCTCAAATGTGAGGCGCTGAATATCTGGGAGGGGGGCGGCTCCTTATTTGAAGGGTACTTCCTGATTCCAATAAGTTTCCAACACTTCTTTTTTGGGGAACCGGATGTACGGGAACAGGCCCTTGTTCCTCAACATTGGGAAAAGGTGTCCTGCAAAGGGAGACAGCAAAGCCTCCCCCCTTGCTGGGCAACCTATTACAGCACCCAGGCAACAGCACCAGTGACAGGCACACCCTCATTTCTTATATTGGTGTCATAGGAGAGGAAGTGGGGAAACTCTTCCACACTCTATCCAAAATGGAAGAGAAAATTGTTTCTGGAGTTACGCTTTAAACAAAATGGAAATGTCCATTTAATACTATTATACTGCTGATGCACATTAAATCAGTATGCTAGGTCTATACATACTTCCCAAGCTTCTTCATCAAGCAAATTCTGTTTTCTCTTTTGTTAAAATGCACATTTATCTTTACCATAAAAAGTAGAAAAGCTAAGGGTTGTTTTCCAAGCCTGAGTCATCAGCAAGTAGTGGTTTGTTGTGTTTTTTCTAATGACACATAGCTTTTGTGATACTTGCTAATCAGATGCATTATTCTCATTCTGACAATGGAGAAATCTTGCCATGTATAATGCTTTTGGAAGCAGCAGCAACAAATAAGCGAAATAATCTGTAGAAGTAGCAGTATTATGTCAAATGAGTAAACAAGTTTATTTACACAGTCTCAAATACTAAACTTGAGTTCTTTATTTTAATGAATAAACCCCTCTGAAATAAACTGCATGGTTAGGATTGATTTTGTTGAAAATGAAAAAAAAAAAAAGCGACCTGCTGTTTTGGTCTTTATAAAGGATATGATTTCTCCAATGACCTACAGCAATCTGTGACACCATCTGTTTTATCAGCGGCTACTATAATGGCAATTTAGATGAGTGCGTGGGCAATCTTCCTATTGACTTACTGTGACATTGCATAGTTCTTTATCTGGTAACAGGCTTCAGCTACCAATTTTAGTTATATATTTTTGTTTTTATAGCATCAATATAATCTGCAGCACTTTAGAGAAGTGCAGCACTTTAGAGACGCAAAACCCTTAATATTAGTCACTAAATTGGTGAAGATTACGGTTGACATGCTGCACAGACCCCTGGCAGACAGACCCCTTTAAGCACTCACCCTTGCCATGCCCGAAGTTCTGTTAAGAATATATATGCAACTAATGATTGGTTAAACCCACACAACTTTATTCATTACTACTCTTTTATACTGGCTTTTCAAAAGAACAAATGCAGTAATTTAGAGGTTGGATGAGTGGTTGACTGTAGTATAACACTTTTAGTAGTTAAATAATTTGTTCTATACAACTGTGCAGAAAAGAAGAACAAAGGGATTGGGTTCCAAAAGAGGAAAGGTTCCTCCAAATGAGTGACAATTATGAGGTATGGTTTCTCACTTTCTCTGGTCAGTTTAAAGGGCATATGTAGTGGGAGGAATATGCCAACTTGTGTCTAAAAATCCTAGTTCCCTGGCGTGTCTCCAGCTTCCCTGCCTTCTGAAACACTGACCTGGAACAAGCATACAGATCAGGATGAAGTTAGTGATCCTAATCTGCCTATGCTTTACAGGTCAGTGACTGAGCAAGTAATGAAACCACTGGACTAGAATGACAACCAGTCAATTGGTGTTTTCAGAATGGGAGGACAGCATTGGCAGCTTCCATATTTCCTTAAATCCAATATGATTCTAGAGTGCGAGAAGAAACCTTAGAAGTATAAGGTTTCAAATATGGTAACCCAGGATCCCCAGTTGATTTGTTTAACAGCAGCCAGCTGGGGATCTGTCATTTTCTGGTGGTACCTTTCCAATAGTAGTAGACATTTGGCCTGGTATGGTTCAGGAAGGTTGGGAGGCGCATGCTGTGTCTGAATATGGCTCTTGAATGAATTTTAAGGGAGACCCTATGCTGGGACAGAACACAATAAAAAAAAAACAATGAACGAGATGGCATGGCCCCCCCCCTTACTACTGAACCATACCAGGTCACATGTGTTTCAAGATTGGAAGGGTACCTTGCAAGGGGGTGGCAAAGCCTCCCTCAGACAAAATCCTTAATTACATTACAATAAAAAAAAGTAAACTGCCCCAAGTTTTAAATCCATTGTTAATTACATTGTCCGGTGATGTAGATACTGCACCAGTCATGATGACTTGCCACCAGGACGACCCATCACCTGATGATGTTGCCCCATTATCACCAGGACTTGCCACCCGACAATATTGTCCTGCACAATACCACCAAAAAATGGCAGATCCCCAGCTGGCTGCTGGTTAACCAAACCAGCTGGGGATCTGTTCAACTAACACATCTGCACTTAATTACACAACAACACTTGTATGCGAATGTACATGCATTTTGGTGTGCTGTGTTGCCCTAAAAAAGTTCAGGAATGTTTAAATGCATCAAAGTTGATTAAGGGCCCCATTCAAAGTGATCAGTCTGCCTTAATACAACACAGGTAAACGCACTTTAATATGTACACACTAGTGATGCAAAAAGTAAGACAGTATGACTTATGACACACTAGTGATTTCTGTTTCTAGTTACAGGATCACTAAAGATCCTGACAAAGGCAGATATTCACTGCTTCTTTCATGTTCCTCTCTTGCTGGTTGAACCATAAAGTGGTTGCTTCCTCTCTGGCAATGCAGCATTTAAGGCCCCATTAAGGCGTTTGTCGCGCGATTTGCATTTTGCGCGATATCGCGCAAATGCTTGCATTGAGCAAGCTGGAATCGCGGCAAAATCCGCTCCAAAAAGGGTCCTGCTGTAGCGACCCACGACCCGCGACAGCAGGACCCTTTGCCCCATTGCCAAGCATTGGAGAGCGATATCGCAGGAATTACCGCGCGATAAATCGCTCAATGTGAACGGGGCCTTAGCCAGCATGGGAGCAACACGGAAGAAACAGACTGGTTGTTCCTTTGCTTTCTCTAGTTATCCTGTCACTGGCAAGTTGCAGCTAATTACAGGATAACTAGTATGTCATAAGCCTTTTACTTATCTATGCCTGGCTGTGCATGGCAAGTAGAAAGTACAGGAAGAAGTACTGATTTAAATGTGTTTCCCAGGTGTTGAGGACAAGAAAGATTTTATAGTTGGGAAATAACAAAGCCCGTAGATAAAGCTGCTACCGATGTATAAGAGCTAAGATGAGGTCCAGCTGAACGGAATGGAATGAAAGACTGCTCTGCTTTACCTAGGACTTAAAGTAGAATTAAACCTTCTTTTTTTTTTTTTTGCATATATCTAGCAAGCAGTAGATAGATGCAAAAACAGAAAGAAAATAATGAAAAAGTTACCAAAAAGGCTATTACTTACCTGTGTCTCCTCCGCTTGCTGATTCTCGAGCGACCGTGAAGGATGATGGGGCGGGCGCATGCGCAGTAGAAATCTTAGGCCGGGAGAAGAGGAGAGACACAGGGTAAGTCAATGCATGCAGCCCAGCAGTGTGCATGCGCACAGACATTGTGGGACACAGGAGACACGGGAGAAGAGGAGAGACACAGCTGGATCAGAGGCTGGTACCAGTGTTGGAGGGACTCCTGAAAATACTGGAAACAAGATGATGATCGGATCAAGAGGCATCATTTAAGGTAAGTCCTTAAAGGAGAACTATGAGGTGAGTGCCGTGAGCTATAGTTCGCGGTATACTGAGCTTAGGGTGACGGGAGGACGCTAGTTTGTGTCCTCCCGTTACCCTAAGGAGAACTATGGGTAAAAGCCCTGACCCCATAGTTCTCCTTTAAAGCAGCATTGCCAGCATTGAGAGGGGGGGGGGGGGGTATTTTGATTTTAATGTCACTTTAAAATAGATTTTTCTGAAATCATCAAGTGAAATCTGGTTTATAGCTACCAGAGGAATTGTGAAGACTGTAGTTCTGTTTTTCTTTTACAGTCTCAGCATTTATCTTTTAGAAAAACCTTGGTTAACCATGAAAGTTAACATCTGAGCTAAATAAGAAAATGGAAGAACATGGTAAAAAATATTTTTTTTAATGATTAACTTAAACATAAAGGGTTACAAAACAGTCTCAGTTATTATTACCACTCTAATAGGGATAAGCTTAAGGTATGGGTTGACAAAGGGTTCGACCTTAACCTAAGTGGTTCACAGTTCGAGAAAACAGCACACTAATGTGGCTGTTTGTGTCTGTAGCAACCAATTACCAGTAATGCACTTCCTGGCCTCTGAACTGTGGTTGAGAGTAGATAGGGACATAGCACAGAGTGTTTACAGAGAGAAATACCTTTTTGTGTGTCAGCAATAACTTTATTTACTGTTTAGATGCTGGGGGGCTGTTTTGTTGTTTTTCTTTATTTTACATTTTCATATTTGTTTGATACTTATAGTTAGATTTTTTTTTTAAATGGGGGAGGGGAGGGGGAAGGGGGGTTTAGTGCTTAAATACTGTTCGCAGAGCCACTACAAAATTATGGAGGCTTTTTTCAGTCAAACAAATACACTCTAATATGCATTTATTGTAAAAAAGCGGGTGAGAGAAAGTGGCTAAATAATGTGTATGTAGTCAGTGCAATGTAATAAAATACATTCTGTTTTTGATTTTTCAATGAAAAGCTAAGCTGGCTGGTGTCCGTTCTCTTCAAAAAGTGGCCTAGTGAAAGTGCATAAATACTGTGCACATAGTCGCCGCAAAATAGGGGGTGCTTTTGCGCTCACCACTGTTGTTCAGAGCTGTGAATACAACCACCTTTAGGAAATGTGGCAAAAATATTATTTGCTGCCTGTCTCAGAGTGGAGCACTTTGTGCTCCCTCGTTGATGGCGACAGCAGATGCCCAGATCATTTTCCCCATTTCACCCAACAGGAAGGGGTGAAAGGTTCCAGTTGAAGCCTCCCCAAAAGACTAATCCTTTACCTCACTACTAGCATCCCAATACTCCTCTACCTCCTCATCTGCTGCTGTCAGCCTTCCCAGTGTGTTGTGAAAGGGTGGCAAGCTTATGGGGGAAAATTTTCCCCTTCAGCTATGTCACCATTACAGGGATCCAGCCAAGATACGTAATGCGACAAAGAGGTTCTTTGCACTGCTTCGTCAGAGTGGAGCATTTCGGGTTCCCGCTTGGACAATGGCAGTAGATCCACTGATATTTTCTCTTTAATTGGGAAAATTTGAAACAGTCCGAAAATTCCTCTTCCTCACAGCACCCCAACCCTCTTCCTTCTCATTGACAGCACAAAACAGTCCTCTTCCCCACCAACACCTCATCTCCTCCCCCACTTTTTTACCAACACCCAAGTCCTTTCCTCCTCATTTGCCGCCTCTGCTTTCGAGTGCCTTATGGCATTCCACATGCTGATAAAGGACATGAATGGCTTTCTGTAAAAAGTAATTGTGGCAGGTATATGGTCTTCTGGGTAAAATAAATGAGGAAGGAAGGGTGAAGGAACAGCACTAAAAAAGGCATGTGGTTGCCCTGTGCCATTGAGGAGGAGGAAAAGGCACAATAGCAGGCCCAAAATAAATGGCTACAATGCACCCTCGAGAAGGAGGAGGGGAAAAGTGTGCATTAACATGTCATATAAAATGGCTGCTATGCGCTGCAAAGCGGGAGGAGACAGGCGGAAGGAACCAGCCTAAGGGCAAGCCATCTCAGAGAATCGGGTGAGTATCTCTTGTTAATTTTTAACATAGACAACTCTTCAAGCATATGCCAGGGCAAGAGAATTTTTTTTTTTTGCAGTACAAGCATATTTCCATATGCTCTATTCTTTGGACCCTAAAAGTACAACAAAATAAGTGTTGACCTAATTTCCTATTGTAGTCAACATGGTGCCTTTGCTGGATTGCAGTCTCAATAAAAAGTATCAGCCTTGCCCAGTTGTTTTTATGAACTACAGGATACACCCACCCTACTCATAACATGGGGGGTTGTGGTACAAGGGAAGAACTGGAGGTATTATGCTTATACTCTGCGAGATAACATAGGAAGAGCGCACCAGATAAAGGACAGCGCTGAATTTCTTGCAGGATCATCAGGTATTTTGCAGCTATTGAACAAATATAACAAAACACATTTAATAGTATATTTAACAGACCCAAAAATTATGCAGTATTAGGATTTACATACACTTTAGGGAGTGCTTGAAAACAACCATTTTCTGCACATAAAGTTTATTAAAATGTGTCATATATTGCATGAAATTGATTGATGAATGCAGAGACAAATCTTCTTTAAAAAAAAACTTTTTTTTCCCAGTGAGAAAACCAGCTAGAAAACCTAATTATCTTTTTCTATAGACTCCTTGGTCACATCATTGATAATTACCCAACAAAAAAAATGACTGGTGACAAGTTTTTAATATTCACAGGACAGCATCCTGTCTGGCTGAAGGATTCATTCTCTGCGCTAGTGTGATAAATGGAACAATACCAGAGGATGTAGCATACACTGATTGGTATGCTGGTTCTGCTGTATGTGACCTCCATTTGCTATGCAAAAATCAGAAAGGATACTGCACTGTCATCATAATATCACTTTGGTTTATGGTGTGAATGGGAACTGCTTCCATGTGTCTGTATTGTATCATGTAAATTAAATACAAAGATATAAGCCATGCATATTTAACTGTAACATTTTCAATGTGACTTGTGCTGACTATGCTTAGGCTGATAGATGACAGGTACTGATGTACTGATAATGGACAAAAGTAATAAGGTGGATTAATGTTTGTAGCCTTGAATGTCAGTGAATGGCTGTTTTCTCCTCACAAACAGGATTTCAAGTGATGCCATGCTTTACAGGAACTAACATTGTAACTAAACTATCCCTAATTGCCCCCCTTCCCCATCATGTTGATGGCATTAACATATGTCCACACACATTTCAGGTGAGATGCTGACAGAATCAGCCTAACATGGGCTTTTGTGGGTCCCCTGCTGTACAACGCATTGGCCTGTGTAGATGGACATTTGTTAGCAGCTTGAAGCAGGTTGGTGCAGTATAGAAGGAGGTCAAATGCAGTTTACAGGGAGGCCAACTGTAGGTCAAATGCACCTGTTAGTGCATTGTAATTACCCCATTCACACTGAGCTACAACAAAATAACTTTTTCAGCGCTGATTTGAGCAGAGCGACTTTGAGGAACATTGAGCTACATTGAGCTTCTTTGAGCTACAGTGCACAGTTTTTCACGCTACGTAGCGCTTCTTTTGGCATTTTACCACAGGGACTTTGTAGCTGCTGCATTGGGCTGTATCCAATCAAAAGCAGTCTTTGATGTGACATACTTTCGCTACCTATTTCCTGCTTCCGTGGAGAGTGTAATTTCTGGGCAAAAGTGACACTTGTGTAGCACGACATCGCACTACAATGTCGCGCAAAAACACCGGTAATGAGCAACATTGAGCTAAACCATTGAAGTCTATTGGGCCAAGTCGTGCGAAATCCACCAAAAAATAGGTCATGTTACGAGCTACAAGCTTCAGCTACAAGCTACATGCAACATTGAGCTGCAAGATGTGAACATCTCCATTGAAATGCATTGCAAGAGCTACATTAAGCTACATTGAGCTTCAAATTGAAGCAATTTTTGAGTGGAAAACGCGCAGTGTGAATGGGGTCTAAAAAGAATTGCTAGACTGCCAAAAGAAGCGCTACGTAGCGTGACAATGTTCACTGTAGTTTAATGTATCTCAATGTCGCCTAAAATCGCTACGCTAAATCAGCGCTGAAAAATTTGCTCATTCAGAGCTTATTTTGTTGTAGCTCAGTGTGAATTCAGGGTTTCAGAAGCATCTCAACTGTTCAAATACAAGCATTCAAAAGCACCTAAAAGCAAGATGCGCAAGCCTAAATGCGTTCAGTCGTTGGTCTCAATCTAGAAGAGTCATATCAGATGACTTGGAAGGATCTCTGAATGATCTCAAGCATTTCAAATAAAGATTTTTCTGCTGTCTGGCAACCACAAGAGAAGAAAATTGCAGAGTAAATTCTGTAGACACATAGATGCGCTTCCCACCCAGCATGCCATTGCTGAGGAAAGAATATAGCTCCACGATTCCTTGTGGTGGCAGCAGATAAAGCTGGCAAAACAACCTAGTCGCCTACTGCTGATTGGCTGTCTACAGCTGACTTATTTATGCAGTTTGTGGAAAAACCCTGCTGTTAAGTACCTGGAATAATGGGACATGTGCTTCCTATACTGACAGCGATGGTGTCAGGAAGGTTTGCTAAATAGCGGTGCTTGGAAACCAGTGTGACTGTAGGGTACACTACCGCACTCCATACAATATTTCCAATTTAAGATGCTCCAGTGGGTGCTGTAGTGGTCTGCAGATGGTGCCGCTTAAACCAAATGTACAGAAGAAACATGATGACTGTAAGTGCTTGGGACAAACATGTAAAGAAATACTTTGCTGGACAATGTATATTTGTTTGATCTGGATTCATTATTGAAAAAAAGTTTGAGAGTTTAATATTAATTTAAAGTTGACCTTTACACCTTTGATTAAAAAGTCACATCAGCATACAGTTCTGCATACTGATATGAAATCATCTTACATGTATTAGTTGAATTAACATAGTTTTATTTTACTTACAATTTCTTTTTCTCCACTTCCTGGTCCACTTTGGCGGAAATTATGTAATTTGTGCCCAAGCATTGCATCCTGGGAAGGTTACATCAGTAGAGCATTGCTGGGAAATCTCATCTGACATTTCAGGGAAAGGTATTCCTCCCCTGAGATGATGTGCATTGTCATATGTCCTAGACACATGTGCGAGTGTTTCAGGAAGTAAAGGGGATCTAGTAACCTGCCCTTAGTTAAAATGGCCACTGTCAGAAGACTGGGGAACAAAAGAAAAATAAGGTAAGCAAAAAAATGAAACGCCGACAATTATCTAGAAGTATGTGTTTGTAGATTGTCATTACTAAACATTTCCTTGTTGTTATTTTGAAGATATGGGTAATGTTCCTCTGTAAGTGCTTATTTTTAACTTGTTTTTAACCTATAACAACCAATCAGCATTTGCTCTGTTGAGATGCAAGATGAATGTAAGTGACATGGATTATGATGGTTGCTATGTGTTACAGCATAAAATGAATAATGTTCCACTTCCTGTTTTAGGCCTGGAGGACTCTACTACCAGAAGTGAATTTAATTGTATGCACCACCTCAGTCAACCGCCTACACTCACTCTCAAAATTACTCTGGTGATAACAGGGAACATACAGTGTTAGCTAGTATAGAAAACAGCTGGTACTTGCCAATGACTTTCACTGGTATAGAAAGAACCTGCTATGGATTAAAGCTGGGCCAAACAGTAAGTTGGGTCTCACAATACACGCTGAAGTGAAAGCAATAATATTGGGAAGATTAATTCTGGTTAACTCCAAAATTATGACCCATAAAGGCTTTGAAAGTGTGGACTATGGAGGTTTTTTGAAATTTTATGGGAGCACGCAACTTTTAGGCTTGTTTTTTTTTTATATCTAAATGCTTGGCACATCTTTTTATTTTCCCAAAAAATAGGTATTTGATTGTGCTTGTGTGCACTAAAATTAATTTGATTGCATTGTACTGAAAATCTGGGTTTAATGAACACTTGCACTAATATTGTGTGACCAAAAAATTGCAACTGCCACCATTTTATTCTCCAGGGTCACTGCTTGCGGAAAATATGTAATTTGGGGGGCTTTAAACAATTTTCAGGCCTAAAATGTGCATTTTAACATGTGCAAAAAAAAGGGTTAATCCACATACACTAGAGTCCTACTTTTTGGCTTGCTATCATAATTATTTGTTAATTATGACAGCAAACTAATTAATAATAATTGTTATAAGTAAGTTATTAATCTATTAATTAATAATTGTTATAATTAAATAATTAGTTTAGGGTTCTCCTTTAACACAGTTAGCTTTGTGCCACTTATCTATTATTGTATTGAATGTATTATTTCTTAACAGAAGATGCTATGATTAGTTTCATAATTATATAACTGAATTCTAATATTTATTATAATCAGTATGCATGGAAGCAGCAAGAGTGTCAGTTTTATTTTTATGCTTGTTTTGTTTAACTTTGCTTGTAATCTTGTTTGTTGCTGATGCAATATTTTATTTTTATTACATTTAAGCAGTGTCCAAATACGTTCTTACAGTATTTATGGCTTCTGTCAGTCCTCAAATCATAAAGAATTGGTCTCCATCCTAAATCTGGTAAAAGTTTGTATTTTCTTGATTTTTTTTAAAAGTTGACGATCTGTTCCTTTTTTAGAGTTATATATTACAAGTTTTGCTCAGTTTTAATGTGGGCATTTTATTCTCCTGTTGCTGTATCAGACTTCATGGGTACAATAAAAATATTGGATTTGGGAAAAGCAGGGAGACCTTGGGATGACGAAACATACATTTATGTCTGTAATATCTGTTTTATGAGTTCCCGTTGGACTGTGTTCCATTTAAAGTGTTTTATGAGCGTAGAACAAGAGAAGGTCAATGGGAAGAGACATGACCTGGTCTGTAAAGATGGCGCTCAGCTAGGACTTGATACATTTTATTGTCATTGCCATTTCATCAAAGTAATGATTTCCTCCGCTTTCTTGCCACCAAGAAAAATTCATTCTCAGTACACTGGTACCCTGAGTTCATTGGATGTTTACAGATTTCTATTTGATAAAGAACACTCAAATCCTAGTGAAGAAAAACTGATTAAATCCAACTGAATTCTGAAGTCTGTCTGTTTTTAGACAGAAGGGAACCAATCAAAATATTTACAACTTACACAAATTATGTAATTGCTACTTAAAGCCCACTAAACCTAAAGCACAAACAGACTTATTCCATGAGATAATGAAGTAATCTATGGCGACCAGTCAAATATCATCAGCCTAATTCAATACAGATTACTTTTTGTTTGTATTATATTGTATTAAGTGGTATTAAAGTCAAAATGTTTTAAGCTATTTCAAATGCTGATGAAATTACTTACAATAGATGCAACTGGTTCCCTGAGCAATGGCTCTAGTATCCTGTTTTAGGGTGGCTCCTTTCCCTTGCAGGGTCTTATGAAGCCACTCTTGTGTGTGCTAGTAAGCTGCGTGTGTCTCCACAAATACACAAGAACAGCAGGGCAAGTTACTTCCCTTGCCTCTGCTCCCCTCCGCTGCTTCCTCCCCCCTTCCTTCTCTCTCCTCCAAGCCAGTAGATGGACAGCTGCTGAAGACTGCACTGTTCCTGGTGATCGTGTACTGGACAGGAAGTTCAGTGAATCTGAGCTGAGAGAGTTGGATCCAACTGTTAAGAAACATGATGACTGTAAGTGCTTGGGACAAACATGTAAAGAAATACTTTGCTGGACAATGTATATTTGTTTGATCTGGATTCATTATTGAAAAAAAGTTTGAGAGTTTAATATTAATTTAAAGTTGACCTTTACCCCTTTGATTAAAAAGTCACATCAGCATACAGTTCTGCATACTGATATGAAATCATCTTACATGTATTAGTTGAATTAACATAGTTTTATTTTACTTACAATTTCTTTTTCTCCACTTCCTGGTCCACTTTGGCGGAAATTATGTAATTTGTGCCCAAGCATTGCATCCTGGGAAGGTTACATCAGTAGAGCATTGCTGGGAAATCTCATCTGACATTTCAGGGAAAGGTATTCCTCCCCTGAGATGATGTGCATTGTCATATGTCCTAGACACATGTGCGAGTGTTTCAGGAAGTAAAGGGGGATCTAGTAACCTGCCCTTAGTTAAAATGGCCACTGTCAGAAGACTGGGGAACAAAAGAAAAACAAGGTAAGCAAAAAAATGAAACGCCGACAATTATCTAGAAGTATGTGTTTGTAGATTGTCATTACTAAACATTTCCTTGTTGTTATTTTGAAGATATGGGTAATGTTCCTCTGTAAGTGCTTATTTTTAACTTGTTTTTAACCTATAACAACCAATCAGCATTTGCTCTGTTGAGATGCAAGATGAATGTAAGTGACATGGATTATGATGGTTGCTATGTGTTACAGCATAAAATGAATAATGTTCCACTTCCTGTTTTAGGCCTGGAGGACTCTACTACCAGAAGTGAATTTAATTGTATGCACCACCTCAGTCAACCGCCTACACTCACTCTCAAAATTACTCTGGTGATAACAGGAAACATACAGTGTTAGCTAGTATAGAAAACAGCTGGTACTTGCCAATGACTTTCACTGGTATAGAAAGAACCTGCTATGGATTAAAGCTGGGCCAAACAGTAATGAAAATGAATGGGTCCAAGAAGTCTAGTGTCATTAATATAATATGATTGAAAGAGTCTGTGTCACCAACAATTACAGGTAAAAGCACAGAAAAAACAAGTATTTGACATGCTTTTGTAGGAATGTGGTATTTTTGCTAAATTCCTTTTTGTATAGTTTGTGATTTCTGTAGCCAGCAGTGGGCTGTAATTGGCCTCTCTGTGCCTCAACAAGCGTGATTGCCAAGCATAGAATGTATTTTTTGCTCCAGCAGGGTGTGTGAGAGAGCTAGTGTTCTGTGTTATGAATGTCTGATAGATCATCCAGTCAGACCATTGCAGTTTTGCTCTGTGATGATGTCACTATAAGATCTGTACCTTTTCCCAGGTCTCGGGCATAGGGATGGAAGTATGCAGGGATCTCCCCTCCTAAGAGGTATTCCTGTAGTTGTTGGCTGCTGGGGAATAGAATGTAAGGACTTGAGGACACTGTCCCCCACATATGGAGATGTGGTGAGTGACAAGTTGAGTGGGAAGTATACACATTGTCCTGGCTTGGAATATACAGATACCCCTTTAACCTCATTGGTCAAGAAACCAGAACTCTGAAAGCATAGCATTATGCCAGCACAGTCTGTGTTTAAATGGAATTGTGAGAGAGGCGAGAAATGAAGGTCTAGTTTGATACGTGAAATCTATTGCATTTTTTGTAATATATAGATCTACACCTAACCCTCTTTCCCATATTTCCACGTGCAATAAACCAGTTATCTAATTTAAATGTAAAGTGACTGGCATCCATTTATGTACACCCTGAGCAAGGAATCACGCTTGATATTGAATGTACCTAGGATCTTATTTATATATAGGACATTTGTAAAGTAGCTGTTGGTCAGCTAACAATCAATATTTAGTAATAATTACTGACAGAGCTTAACAACAGCATTACACTTCCTTGCAGCATTTTTTTCTAAATAAGCTTTTTATTCACTTGTGCCCCCAAAGTAGCCAGCAACTTTGACTTCTTCAAGAGTCAATTCACTAGCACAGCCCCCTCCCTCCTTGCACATCATAGCTCTCTCCTCTCCTCTGGGAGTGTCTAATTAATGTCTGTGCTGACCAGGCTCTTACCCCTCACCTCTCTACACAATCTTTTAGGTAGATGCTGGGGGTGGAGTGAAGGGGTGTACCATAGAGTGTCACTGCTGATGACTGCTGACATCACATCTAAGAAGGCGGAACCCAGCCGCAGTTTCAGAGCTTTTAGTTGTCTACATAAGGGAGACTTTTACACACATCCTCTCGTGGCAAAGCCTGGGAGGTAAGGGCCTTTCTAGATCTCTCAAAATATTTTTTCCTAGCCCACATCAATGGCTTTAAGCTCTCAGTGGCTGCCCAGTGTGAAATAAATGTTCATAACCTACAACATTGCATCTTCTCACACTATGTACTGGAGAATACTCCCCAGTAGCAGCAGAAACAAACATTGTCCTTGGGCTTAGGGAAAACCCAGCAAGCCCAGATAATGTAAACAATCAGAGCTCAGGCTGGCTACAGCCTAGCTGCCAACATTACATTTAGGCTAGGGATTTTAAGATAGAAATTAGACTCCAGATTAAGGCATGGTCCCTACATTCTCTGTTTCACTAAATGATCTACCCAACATAATTCTAAAGACCAAAACCTGTCAAAGAACAATGTTTGTCTGCAGAATCACACATGGGATGACAGCAAAGGACATGAAACCCAGGCCACATGGTCCAATGCCAATGTCCTGCAACACCACTAGAAAAAAGAATTGAGGGACTGGTGCTTGGTGCAGCATTTTGGAAAATATGTGGTGCCATATATCTGCTTATTACTCCTTAAAAGCGTAACTTTGTAAAAAAAAAAAAAAATGGCGAGCAGAAAGCTTTTGTTTTTTTTTTCTTTTGCAGAAGAGTCTCTTTTGCATTAAAGTAGTATTAAAGGCAAGGCACTCTCTGCATTAAGGTAAAAAGCAACCAGTACCTTTTTGCCTCCACTACACACACACACTTACCTGTTTCCACCACTTGTCACCACCGCCGATCCCTGCAACAATCCTCCATCCCGAAACTACTGGTTGCAGGGGAGGAGATTGAGGGCAGAGAAGCCATAGGCTCCTTCTGACGTCAATTAAGCTGTGTGGTGGAGAGGAGGGGCGTGGCCTGCCACAGGGCTGTGTGTGTCTATGGATGCACACAGCCACTTGCGGGCCATTCACAAGCATGCACGGGTGCCTCCACAGCAGCTGCTTAGCACCTGGCGGCACCCATGCAGGAGGAGAGGGGAGAGAGGATGGGGGGACCCACTAGAAATATAGGAATTGAGAAATTAAAAAAAACAAAAACACAGATCTGCAATAAATACATCTCCCAGTGATAAAAAACATTAAATAAAGCTTTAATTTCCCTTTAAAGGCATCTCAACTTCCTGTTTGCTATCTTCTTTAGAGAGTACACTGAACTGTACATGTGTGGTAGACATGTGCGATTCGTTTAGTTACGAATCGAAATTCGTACGAATTTTCCTGAAATTCGTAGATTCGTTAGCATACGAAATCCGAATGGCAGTTTGCGAATCTATGTCCGAAATACGAAATTCCGTTAACGAATTTCGGATCCGAATTTATTTGAGACAGGAACTAATATTACCCCTGTAAATGAGGTTGAACAACATGACAAGATTTTTTTTTTAATCCGAAATACGGATCCGCTGCTGCTGAGGGTGTTGCATTACAATACAATACACAGGCAGGAAATACGAAATTCCGTTGACTACAGGTAAGTAGTTTAGTTACGCTTTAATTTTACAACTGGAAGGTGTGCAGTTAGCATGCACTACCTGCAAAAGCTCAGAAACACATGAATAATGCACATGAACAGCATAAATTGCCAGGCAGAGCCTGTAAAAGATGAACTCTTCTTGTGAATTATAAGCATGCAATTAGCCATTTACAAATGAATAGCTAATATAAACAGACAGTGTGTGCACAATTTTCATTTGTAATCATGCAAGTAGCATGCTGTACATACTAACTAATAATGATACAAATGTAACTATCTCCAAGTATTCTCATACTGAAGAAAATCTCATTACTGGATCTCATAACTCATAATTGTGTTGCTCTTTTGAATTATTCATAAAAGAGGTAAAAAATACAGCATGGTGTTATTACATATATTAAATATGGTTCAATGATTAAAAGTACAGAGACAATGTGATGGATTAATGTGACAATAAAAGATGGTTTATGATTAAGTTAGCCTTTTGTTTCATTGTATGGATTGTATGAGCACAAAAGCAATCCCGCAATGACATTGTTCAACATTATGTCGCGCTCACCCCCTAAGGAGCCGCTGGAATAACCGGGTCATCACTAGTCTGTCTAAGGCAGGGGTAGCAAACCTCCGGCCCTCAAGCTGTGGTGAAACTACAAATCCAGAGCTCTGTGACAGCTGGCCAGCTCGGAGCTTCGGGTGAGTATAACATTCTTATCGTTGTCCCTTCACACAAATGAGGACTTAACCTTTGCAGTGCAGGGATAGCCCGACTGCAAGGGCTAATAAAAGTGAACTTTGTGGATAAGTTGCTCCACAGTGCCTGCAGCTTTAGAGGTTGGTGAGGGCTTGTTGTAAAGCCCATTTACTGCTTATTACGAATATGTAAATAGTTGACTATCCTCAGCCTGGTCACATGTTCACTTTAAGGTATGTCTATGCTATTGCAAATAAAACATTTTGTACTCTGTGATAATCTATGAGTCAGGCCACATCTCATTGTTCCCTGTGACTATCCTCACATCATCATAGCCATCACCCTTTTTAGTTATATATAGATGTATTTATGGATGTATATCGGTTCCACTACACTCTATTGCCATAAGATAAGATTTTATTCTTCTGACTCAATATAGACTATTCTAGCTTTGCATACTGTCTATTAACTGTTGTGTAACATTGCCACCTACCTTAACTTTTGAGAATGATCATCAAACTCAATCACCAAAATCTCATGGATTACAAAAATATTTTAATCTTTTTAAATCTTCCACTTCTATTATGAGGTGACAATGCCCTGTCACTGTCTCCCAATTGCTCTTCTGCATTACCACCCTGTCATTGTGGCTGGAGGACAAAAGAAGTGATAAGATGCAAAAAGGATTGGAAAAGAGGAAAACAGTATTTTTTAGAAAAAAAAAAGAAAAGAAAATTGTGATACACAATGCTTAATAAGTATATTCCCAACAATACAATTGAAAAATTGTCATAAACCACTGGGGCTGTACATTGCAACTTTCTGCCAGGTCATAAATGTGATAGGCAGCAGAAGAAGCAGTTCTAGGTAACCTGTGTACACAATGTCAAAAATATAAAGATTACTGTAAGGGCACCAGGATTTACTTGATTTCATTATCCATATGCCAGCAAGTAGATGTTATCCGTAGATGTTGCCTAAATAAAGACAGTGCCAGCTTTGGCAATAAGGTAAGATAAAGGCATTGCCAGGTGGAATACCGTGCTCTTTATGATAGGTAATTCATGCCTACAAATGTTATATATTGCTGAAGTGTATATACAGTATATAGCCAATTTATTTTTTATTTTTTGGCTTCAATAAGGAAGGGTTGAAAAACCTTCTCAGCTTATTTTTGGCTATATGTTTCCAATTAGGAAGACTTCCCTTCACTTCCTGTCTTGGAGATAGAATCCCCGTTTCTAACATACTGATGATGTTTATGGTGTATTATTTCTATAAGGATTACAGTATGTATGAATGAGAAGGATGCTAAATGATTGATTTTCCATATTTTTATGTGTTCAGTTTTTGAAAGTACACAGGAAGTGAAAATATAAAATATTTTGGGTATGTCTAGAAAGCTGTAAACCTATAGGTTTAAAGTTACATTCAAGGCTTTACATATGGTATTCATTAATCAAGGTAAAAACAGAGGTGCTAGACTATGAGACTATTGGTATTATGTGATGCGTTTAAGCATATCAATTATGAATGCTATTGTTCAATTGTAATATTTCTTGATTAGGGCATGAATGTAAGAAAGAACATTACATCATGTATAACTATATTGGTACTGTGTATGTAGTATTATTTGATTCAAATTACATATATAAGGATTGAGGGTGAAATTAACATCCCTTCTTCTTTTTCTACTGGTTAGAAAGACTTAAAGCTGGCCACACACTGTTTTAGTTTTTTCATTCAACCATGGGCTAAACAAAAAAATATTACAGATTCCTTCATCCACGCTAAGGAGCGTAGATGGACAATTCTCCTCGCTTATTCTTCTATTGTATTTTGACAGCAGCCGCTGTCCCCAAACAATTGTATTTTGACAGCAGCTGCTGTCTCCAAATGGTGCTTGCAGCTGCAAACACCGATTTTCCAGCCGGCTCCTTCGATCAGTTAATCGAGGGTTGCCAGGCAAAAGGGTGCAGACAGTGGCACCCACTATACAAATTTTGTCTGGTTAATCAAAAACTGTCTGGAATTCACATAGTGTATGGTTAGCTCTAGAAAGAAATTCAAATTTCAACTGCTTTTTATTCTAAGATTGTATGGCTCTACTGCTCTCAGACACATGTCTGTGCATGCATGCACACACACACACACACACACACACACACACACACAAGCAAACAATAAACCTCCTTACAAGAACATAACTATACTTTTTTACATTATTATTTCACATTATTATTTTATTTTTTTTTTAAATTTATTTATGTGTAATAATTTGCTATTTTGTCAAAACATTTTTATTTTGCAAGTACAGATAAACTTTCCATCCTTAAAGGTATTTCTCCAAGTTAATGAAGCACCCAAAAACATATTTAAAAACAGGAAGTGAGATAAATTCTCTACAAAGTGAAAGAAATGTCCCTTTTAGTTGTCACTAGAGGTGTACCAAAAAAAAATGTCGGGCCAAAACCGAAACTGAAAATGTTTTTTTTCTAACTTTTTCAAAAATGTAAAATTTTTTTATTAAATATTTTTATGTTTTACTTTACTTTTAGGGGCTCGGGGAAATATTAGGGGTCTTTTAAAATAGAAAAAGAGATTGAGTCCTCAATCTCTTTTTCTGCAGCCCCTGAGTGTTCCTGCTCATTTATAACATGTGGATATAGTATGTTTCCTATATCCACAATCATAAATGAACAGGAGGTGATGTAGATCACTTCCCATTCATTCATAATTGAGGATATAGTAAACACACCATGTCCTCAATTATTTACAAACACTTAGCGATCACTGATCGCTGAGTGTTTGTACCCGCTCTCCTTCCTGACTCGCTGTCACAGGAGGCTGAGGGAGCGGTGCGGAAGAAGAGCTCGATCTGCTGCATAATAGTGCTGTTCTCCAACATAACTGCTCCAAGTATCAGCAGGAGCCTCTGTCCCTGACTTTGACTGTAGCATCACCTGAATGTCAAAATAAATACAACTAATAGACTGTTCAGATATATCTATATTTAATACTTAATTTGCAAATCCTTAACAAAACCTAGTCAGACAGTAACTCATGTTTATGAGTACCCACAGACAATGCCAGCCAGCTGCTGTCAGTGGGAATAATTGACTGGACATATTCAAAATTCTGTTCAAATATGATGATCATGACAAGCTGGTACCAGGAGTATCTTACTTTCTGCTTCATTCCCTTTTTTTTCTCCACTCTAAATGTGTACGCTCTGCAGAGCCAAGTGTAAAAGTTTATGAATTGCTATGCAGTGTCTTGAAGATTCTAACCTGCATATCCAACTGCCCTATAGGTTCTTTAGGTGACTATAATTAATTATTACATTTCCAAATACATAAAGTTTTGGCTAAGTGAAGTGAGAATGTATACAATCCCTGGGACCAAGCAATAATATCAGGGTTATTCACAAAAGGGTGAAGAGGTTGGAGAAGGCAGGAGAAGTGAACAATCTAGGCCAACATAGCTGAGTTGCAAATATTCTCCAATTCAACTCACTTTCCAGCTTAGCTATGTTGTCCTAGATTGTTCACTTCTCCTGCCTTCTCCAAACTCTTTACCCTTTTGCGAATAACCATGTATGTCTCTGAGCTCTCCATATTACAATAGGAAGCAGCTATCCATAACCACATAACCCAATTGCTTACTTGTAGTAATTTGGTAGTTCTTGATACTTTTAATAGAGGCATTTACTAATGTTAAAATGTATGTAACACAAATTACAACATAAAAACAGTGGGACAACAGCTTCCCACAAACTAATACAATAGAAAGATAAAACTAACTACAAATGCCTTAAAGTCCATGCATGTCCTCATATGCCTAGAATGTTTAACCCCTTTCCCACCCACCATCTGTATATAAATGTTGTCCCCTTTGAGAGTCACTAGCCGACCAGTGCAGCTGGGGGCTCTCAATCCCCACTGTCATTGATTTCTCAAATCTCCATTGATTATTGCTCAAATTAGACAGTCATGTGATAACTATGTCATCAGGTCTTCATAAATGCTGGTTGAGAACTTCAAGAGACCAGGGATTCCCAACTTACTCTCATGTCCCATAGAGTTTATAGGAAGCTTGGTAAACTAAGATTTTATATGATCTATTACCCCCTTGACTGGCTATTTAACTTCAAAAAGTGAAGAATTGTTTATGGAACATCTTAAAATGTTAATTGTGCCTACGCAGTGTCCTGAGAAATCTGTCTTTTGTATTGAATTTCTCATTAAAAATTCCAGAACATTTCCTGCACCTAGGCACTCCTGTTCTGTAATATGTGTATCTGTAGTGTGAGATTTTCTAAGGCACGGCTGCCACCGATGGCTCGTCTCACATGATTTGGAGTGAGATTAGGGATGTCACTACTGTATTGCTCACTGTTCCAAATGCCGGTGCGGAAGCTGTACCTGAGGACCTGAAGTGCAAGGATAGCCCTGCTTTTGCTTTATTTATGGTGTAGATCAGTGCTTTCTGCACCTGCCCTGAAATTTCTTTCTTTTTACACCATCAGATCACCAATCATGAGGGGGCAGCTCTGACATGAGAGAGCAAAGCCTTGCTCCTTTACCAAGATGGACACCTCCACATAGAGACACAGTGCGGAAAAAGGAACAGTAAGTCTACACTAGTGACTAGTCCTTTGCCCTCACCGCGCAGCTTCCATAGTTCCATAGTTCATTGTCAGGGCCGAGATAATGGGCCGGGAGTGGAACCCCTTGACCGGGACGAAATATGTGCAAAATTGCAGCACAAAAGGGTAATCCAAATAGAGTAGTTAGGTCCAGTTCCAGGTCGTGGCAGGCAGCAATGGCTTGCGTACCGCGCACCCGGCGCGCGACTCGCGCATGCACACCGGCCACACCAGCGCCAGAAGCCCTGCCAGGAGGAGGAGCCCGTGCCCAATGGTGAGGAACGGCCCCCCTGGGTCCCTGACATTCATACTTCTTTAAGTTGTTACTTTACTATTTGTTTAAAGGCTGCTATTTTCACAGCAAGAAGCAGGGACCTTAGAAGGATTGGGGTAAGGCAAATACTTTGACAACAATGGCTGTTGCTCCATGTTATCACATAACAGATACATAGACATTACAAAGTAAGCGTGAAAAGGTACATTTGTGGAAGCAAGTGATGTAGAAATTTTATTGACAAAGACCTTGCCTTATCTATGCAGTGGTGTACCATGACTATCTAGGCCATTTCCTGCCCTTTAGCTCCCCTCCTGGTCAGCAAACTTAATTAATCATTAATCATGCCAGTACGAATTTTATGCTTGGTAATTATATTTTAACATTCACTGACCAAAGGGAGAGAGGCATGCTTTGGCTTTTTCATGACTGTGTTATACAATACGTAGTTTTTATGAACTAATACTTTTTTGGTTAGTTTTTTATTTGAAAAAAATAAAAAGACACTAAAATGTAACTTCTAAAGTATATTTTGCACCTGAGAAACTCATATTTAAATACATACAAAGGATTGTAGCTTTGAAAGCATGGGGACCTTTTTGTAGGGGTATATTTAACTTATCTCTATCATCCTAATCACTAGATTGCTGCTCTTAAGTACTCTCAACATCTTCTCAGACCATGTGGTGTTAGATTTTAACAGATTTGTGGTTGTGGGTTTATCCTATGTCTTACTTTGCTTCCCCCCCCCACCCTCTCAATATCTGGTAGATGTATGTTTCTAGATGTGGCTCACACTCTCTTCTGCTGCTTCTTTTCCCATCAGTATTTGGAGGTGGATTTTAGATGTCTGGAGCATTTCTGTATTTCAGCCTTTTATTCTAGTACTATTCTGAATATTTTGTTTTTACTTCTAGTGATGTTCTAATTATCTATGTTTGGCCTCTAGTTCTATTTTTATGTTTTTTTCTCACTTTTTTTCAGTCCTGCTCCCTAGTTTATAATTTATGTGCTTATCTATGTGTCTAGTCTACCTGTGTCAAGTTATCTCTACTGCATTTCCTGTGTGGTGTACCTTGTGGCCCTTTCTTTTTCTTTCTTTCTTTCTTTCTTTCTTTCTTTCTTTCTTTCTTTCTTTCTTTCTTTCTTTCTTTCTTTCTCCCATTTTATTGTTTGTAATTTAGAAACTAGACTGGAGTAAAGCTGTTAACGAGAGCGGTGCAATGCATTTATGTTCTGCAAATGTGACTGTGGAGGAATATCTTTCTGTGTGGTGGATACAGGCTGTAGGTTTCTTCCAGGAGGTCCTATTTATTACTAGATTGTAAGCTCTAATGAGCAGGGCCCTCCTAACAATTGGTGTAATTTCCCTGACAGCACAAAAGGTAACAGAGTGTGGGAGCAGCAGTGCAACACAATACAAAATGGCGATTGTGCAATGGTACCTAGGGTACTAAGAACTTAGGTGAGGTAAGAAGGAGAGGAGGTAGCAGGCCAGATACCTTATACAGGTGAAGTTATTGCAGTTTGTAACTGGGGTTCAATAGGGAGATTACGGGCATTTGCCTTTATTTGCATGACCCTAGAGATGAACCTATTTGAAAGAATTGTTTTTTCCATGTATCATAAAAATACTTTCGTTTATAAACAATATACTTAAATGACTAAAAGATGTTTTCTCTTTTATTTTCACCAGAGGGCACCATTGTATCATCCACTGCTGTGTTAAACCAGCTCTTTCTGTAGTTTTGCCTATGTGTATATAAAATGTTTTAGAACATATAAAATGTATAAACATTTACTAAAACTAGTTTAAGCAATAAAATTGGTAAGAAATTTTAAAAATCAATATAATACACACAACGAAACATGTATTTATGCCATTATAGTCACTGGGGATATTTTATAAAGCTACTTGCTACGTGGGCCAGTTGCCTTATATGGGTGAAGTTATTTCAGTTTGTATATACAGCATTTCTGACGTGCTTAAAGTCAAATGTTTTTTTCCCTTCCCCAAGCGCGGAGCGCGCGGCGAAGACGGGGTAAGTTTAAACCGCTGTTAAAGCGTTTTTTTTTTTACTTTTTGCATATATCTACTGCTTTTTGCATAACTGTATCATAACATGCTAACAGTGATGAACCATTTGTTTTTTTTAAACCCAGACTTAAAGCTAACTGTGTCAGTCTGCGGCAATTTGAACCAGTCCAGCCTGTGCACCGGTACTGAAGCCCTACCAGTCTAACTACTGTATGTGTTTTGTATTGGAATCCTGTGTTCCAGGTGTCCTGCTACTGACTAGGGTTGCACAGATACCAAGTACAGTACTCGGTACAAGTACGAGTACAAGTACCAATACTTTTGAGCTCCAAGACTACACTAGAGAAAAATTCAAAAATTAGGAGGCAGCTGTCATGTGTAAGGAGAACATGGAGCTCCTGGGATTTGTACATCTCTGTTTTAATGTACGATTTTGTTTTTATAAATATAAATAAAGGGATGCACAGATACCAGTTTTGCGAGTACGAGTACTGGTACTTGCCGAGTACTTACAAGTACGAGTACTGATACATTTTTATTTATTGTCATGTGACAGTTTTTCTAAAACAATACAGACTAACAATTTCAGGACAGAGGTGGAGCGCCAGAACCAGCTGCAACCACTGCAGTCCTGGTAGTTCTCATGAAAATGCCAAGTATCGGCACTGGTACTCGAAAAGTATCTGTGCATCCCTACTACTGACTATAGACCTTTAGTTTCTAGTCAGTGTATGTGCAGGATAGAATGGGGGATGTCACAATCTAATTTGCCTGTAAAAGATGCAAGGTGTTGTGGGGGCAAGATTCCCATTCCTTCTAAAGAATAATACCTAATGGGTAAGAACATTCTTGTTAGATTAACACCTAAAAGAAAAAATGGTAATTTTACATCACAGGGAATCCCACACCTTTAATGGAAGCAGGAACCCAATTAGATATTGTGCATTGCTGGAGGTTCTTCAAGAAGAAGCAGGGACCCCATTCTCTGGCATGCAGTTCAGAATCTAAAAATGCAATGGAGTGGTCCACTATATGCTTTGACTGAGTGGAATCAATTGTTGCAAAACTGCTGTCACAACTAAATTGCAAGTGCCTAAAGTTGCCTGTGTTCAGCTTTATATAGTTTCTAGAGTTCCCCAAGGGCCTGAATATCAGTCATGCTCAGGGCTGGACTTCCATCACTGGAGCCTATAGGCAGAGCCACAGCTAGCTCCTTTTGCAATCTTTGAAGGATCATGGGATGGGCGCATGCGCAGTAGAGATCATCGGCTTGGAGAAGAGGAGAGACAGAGTGTAAGTCAATGCATGCAGCTGGGAGCGTGCAAGTGGACAGACGCCGCAGGACACAGAAGACACAGCAGTCAGCGCTGGATCAAAGACCGGCACCAGCGCTGACTGGCTGAAAACAGGTGGAAGGAAGAAGATGATCGGATCAAGAAGCATCATTTAAGGTAAGTCCTTAAAGCAGCATGGAGAAGGAGGGGGAGGGGGACTGTGACCTTAATGCCACTTTAAGCTTAACTGGTTCAATCAGTCACCAGACTGGACATGTTGTAAATCGTTCAGACAGGAGCGAGCGGTGGAGACACAGGTAAGTTATTACCTTTTTGGTGACTTTTATTTTTTTTAATGCTTTTGCTAACAGTAGATATATGAAAAAAAACCCAGAGACCAGAGACTTTAATTATACTTGAGGAATAGACAGATAGTTGCAAGAAACTACCAATGAGGCTAAGAGATTCTTATGTTAGTTGTTATGCTAAACAACCCTATGTGGGCAGAACACTGCTGTCTGGATGAAGAAAAGTGTGTCAAAGTAACATCCACATGAATGGCAGGACCCAAGGTTTTCCAGCAGAACATTGCCCAAAGCATCACACTGTCTCCACCGGCTTTCCTTCTTCCTCTAGTGATGCCATCTCTACCCCAAAAAAGCAACACACATGCACCTGACCATCCACATGATGTAAAAGAAAACGAGTCATCAGACCAGGCCCCTTCTTCCATTGCTCCATGGTCCAGTTGTGATTTTTATATGTTCACTGTTGGTACGTTTGGCTATGGACACGGGTCAGCATAGGCACCCTGACCGTTCTGCGGCTATGCAGCCACATACCCAATAAACTGTAAAGCACTGTGTGTTCAGTCACCTTTCTAACAGAACCAGCAGTACATTTTTTCATGAATCTGAGAGACAAGCTCTTTTATTGAATTGGACAAGAAGGGCGAGCCTTCACTCTCCACATGCATCAATGACCCTTAGGTGCCTATGACCCTGACCGTTCACCAGTTTTCTTTTCTTGGACCACTTTTGGTGGGTCCTGACCACTGCAGACTGGGAATATCCCACAAGAGCTGAGGTTTGGGAGTTGCTCTGACCCAGTCGTCTAGTCCTCACAATTTGGCTCTTGTCAAAGTTGCTCAAATCCTTATGCTTGCCCATTTTTCTGCTTCCAACACATCAACTTCAGGGAACAAATGTTCACTAGCTAACTAATAACTTATAATATTAGTTGCCTTAGTATGTGATTGGTTCCTTAAAGTTCACCTTAACCCTGTTTCACTAAAAATCACATCATCATGCAGTTCTGCATTCTGATATAAAATCATCTTATATTCATAAGTTCAACACTTTTACTTATAATTACAATTTTTCCACTTCCTGATTGACTGAGCCACTGTTGATGTAGCCCTGGCCTTACAGATGCATCCTGGGAAGGCGACATCATGAGTGCCTTCCTGGTAAATCTCATCTGTAAACTGTAAAATCTTACAAGATCTCAGGGAAAGGCATTTTTTTCCTCCCTCATATGATGTGCATAGTCAAATTTTCCAGGAGGCAGACCCAGAGTTTAAAGAAGTAAAGGGAGATGGATTAATCTGCCCTTAGTGAGACTGGCCACCTTGAGAAAAATTAGGAGGCAAAGAAAAATAGATGCAAAAGATAAAACAAACCACAATTATCTATATGTATCTGCTTGTAGGTTGCCATTACTAAAAATTTCTAAAGGTGCCTTTGTTGTCATTTTTAAGATATGGGTGACATTACAGAGAGAACATACAGAGAGGTAGATCTGGGGAACAATTAGTTAAAACAAAAGGAGAAAAGTTGTAACGTGTACATAACAATGATTATTTAAAAAAAACCTCATCTATTACATATGTTTTTCTGCACACAGAAAGAGGGGAAAAAACATCAGTTAGTGGTCGATGGGAGGAAATATCTTTAGTGTTGGTGGTCAGTGGGAGAAAAAAATGCTGTGGCGTCAGCTGTCACTAGTAGGAACAATTGTGGTGGTGGTCATTGAGGGAACAGTCGTTAGGAATGGCCGTCGTGTGGAGGAAGAATCATTAGCATCAGTGGGAATGAGGAAAAAATGCCAGTGTTTGTGGTCTTTGGGGAGCAGCCCTTATCAACGGACATCAGTGTGAGGTAAAGTTGTTAGCATAAGTGGCTAGTGGGAAGGAAAACTGTCAGCATCAGTAGGAGGACAAATCATTAGCATAAGTGGTAGGAAAAATCATCAATGTCAGTGGTTGGTGGGATTCAAAATCATCAGCATTAGTTGTTAGTGGGAGGACAAATTGCCAGTGGTCTAAAGTGACATTGGCACTGGAACTGGGTTATGGGTAGAGGTTTTCTGGCTTGGTTTAGCAGTTAGGCTGATGCTTACAGTTTGGGATGTGGGTTATAGTCAGTGCCTAAGATTAAGGTTAGGATTAGTTGTTAGGCTTAATGCTACAGGTTGAGTTTAGGATTTTGGATGGGATTTAGGGTTATATTGAGAGTTAGGCATCTGGTTTATTGGGCTGTTTCTGACCTGTGTGCCTCCCTGCACTGTGGTTATGAGGGAAGTTAGAGGATTAAGCACTCGAGGATGTGTCTGCCCACAGGATCCATTCACACTGTTAAGACTGGTAGAGAATATGTCTGGAAGAAGTTGTTGGGTAGGCAGCACTATCCTACAGCATAGTGGAGATGACGTGATCTGATTTTCATCTGACTTGTTCCAGTAGCAACAGTGAGTGTTACCTGCCATGGTCTGGAGTGTTGTTCCTTAGTAGTGGTTTGCAGAAAAGATATCAGATGTAGGTTTGTGGGAGTCTATTAAACAACAGCAACCCCCCCATAACATTTTCATCTAATGTATCTTCACCAGTATCCTTCAAAAGGGCCAGGAGTAAGTCAGTAACAAGGCAGTTCACTCAATTAGCCAAGATAAATCCATGTTAGCTAGTTAGATAAGCTAACTATAGGAACGGTAATATCACAACGGAAAGTGACAGGTCACTCAAACTGGGAAAAGAAAGCATGTGGATACAGCATCTGACAATTATTAGGGGAAAAAGAAACTGCTATATTTTTGAAACAACAATAAGAATGCAGAAAAGCAGAGAAACAAGGTACTTTGATGCCCATTAAAAATGCAGATGACAGTATCTAATTCTCTTTTCTCTGCTAGTCTTAATTATTGTGGGTGATGCCTTCATGTTATTCATAGTATCCAGCCAGAGTTACACATTATCTTCAGTAAAGTTTGGCAGAGAGAAGGTGAGAAAGTGAACAATTGCTTTGACTAGAAAGCATGGTAGGTCCGGTTACTGCAAGAGAAGAATAATTTAACTATAGGGGAGAACTCAGACTAGGCTCCTCAGATTAAAGCAGAGTCCAGGAAAAAGGTAACTACAAGAGGCTGGTACAGTATGTTCAGCATTGCTAGTCATTGCAAAATGTATGTAAAATATTGCCGGAGATTTTTCTCTTTGCTGGCTAAATCCAGAAGATTGTGTGGCTGCAGTAGAAATTGGACCACTGGGTGAGCAGACTATGGCATATAACAAGGGTACAAAAAGAGTAGAATAAACATTTGTATTACTTTCTGATTTTTTCACCATGTTTTAAAAAGATAAAATTATAAAATAAAAGGTAAAGATAAAATTATTATAACGACTAGTGCTCATATATGACCTAAATAGCACCTTGGAGCGATTTGCTTTGCTTATGATATGATAAACTATATTACATGATGTTCCGACTTGATGTCCCATGAAACAAAAGGTTTATGTTTATAGATTCAGTTTGCATTCTCTCTATTGAATAGTGACTTTTGTAAACTGGGGAAAAGAAAGTTGGAGTGGTACAGTAGATATGAGATAGGTCTGTTGGTTCAATACTGTATTGAGTATGTATTAGGACGCTAGTTTGTGTCCTCCCGTTACCCTAAGGAGAACTATGGGGAAAAACACTGACCCCATAGTTCTCCTTTAACTTATGATATGACATGTTGTTTCTCTCCTCTTGCATTATTTAAATGCATATGGAGGTAACCTTGGTTTCATGTTTTTTTTCTCAAATCACAAACAAGCTATAAGCTGTATATATACACTTTAATATTAATATTAACTAGTTATTTTAATTC